>NC_088357.1:12317500-12621250 GCF_036884655.1 Musa acuminata AAA Group | reverse complement strand
GACGATTAGATCTTATGATTTCGTTAAGAACGAAGATGAGCCTTGTATATATAGAAAGGTGAGTGGGAGTACTATCACCTTTTTGGTGCTATACGTGGATGATATCCTGATCATTAATGATATAGGAATGCTCTACGTAGTAAAGCTTGGCTATATAGATACTTCTCCATGAAAAACTTAGGGAAAGTGATAAGACCCTAAAGTCTTATCGTAAAAGAAGGAAGAGAAATGGATGATCGCTTTGAGGGGATCAGCCTCCTTGATCACTTCGAGGGGATCAGCCTCCTAGGGTTTGTCAAAAGACTGAATAGTATTTTTTTATAGATAACTGAAAAGAAGCAATTACATCTCTATTTATAAAGTTCTGAATTTAATAGACTTAATAAATATGCAGAAAATAAAAGGAAAGCAAATAAAATAAAAGGATCCTAAAAATTCTGCCTCCTTCAATTCAGCCTTGTCCTCAAGGCTAAGCAGCATCAAATTCTGGAAACTTCTCCTTTAGCGTGCTATAGGACTCCCAAGTGGCATCTTTCTTCGGTAAGTTGGCCCATCGCAGCAGCACTTCAGTTACAGGATATTTGTGGTACATTACATCTCGTCGATCAAGTATGGCTTGTGGTTGAGCTTGAACTTCCCTAGTGGTAGAAGTGTCCGACAAATGATGCTACACTATCGCATCTTCATCCAACTTCCTCTGAAGGCATGAAATATGAAATACTGGATGTATTTTAGAGCTAGCAGGCAAATCCAAGCGGTAGGCAATTGGTCCAATGCATTCTAATACCTTATAAGGCCCAAAAAATCGAGGAGACAACTTCATGGAAGATTGAACCTTCATGGAAGTTCACTTGTAGGGTTGAAGACGAAGGAAAACCCAACCACCCACAGTAAATTCTCGTTCACTTCGGTGTTTATTAGCTTGTTGTTTCATTCTTGCTTGTGCAGTTATGAGGTTATCCTTTAAAAGCTGAATAATCTTGTTTCTATCCATCAATTCCTTATCCACTTAATCAACTTTAGAAAAATAAGGTATATATTTTGTAATTATAGGCGAGGGTTGACCATAAACTACTTCAAATAGAGTCATTTTAATAGAAAAATGGTAAGAGGTATTATACCACCACTCCGTCAGGGAAGCCATTTAATCCATTCCTTCAGCTTGTCACTAGTAAAGCATCAGAGGTAATTTTCTAGGCACTTGTTTACTACTTCAGTTTGCCCATTTGTTTATGGATGATAAGCAGTGCTCATATTCAACTGAGTACCCTATAAATGGAAAAGTTCTGTCTAGAAGGAGCTAGTAAAAGCCTTGTCTCTATCACTAATAATGGAACGGGGACTCCCATGCAATTTAGCTATGCTTTCCACAAAAATACGAGCAATACTTGTAGCAGTATAAGGATGTCGTAAAGCACAAAAATGAGAATACTTTGTAAGCCTATCCATGACTACAAGTATAGTACTTTTTCCTTGAGATGGTGGGAGTCTGTCAATAAAATTCATAGATATGTCGGTTCAAGTAGCATAAGGGATAGGGAGTGGCTGTAGTAAGCCTGGGGTGGCTACTATCTCACTTTTGTGACGCTGACAAACATCACATTCTGCAACAAATTTCTTAATGAATTTTTTCATACCTTTCCAGTAAAAAAGTTGTCGAACTCGTTTATAAGTACGAAGAAATCTCGAGTGACCAGCAATTGGTGATGAATGGAACTCTTTCAGAATTATCACTTGGCAAGAAGAATGTGGGGCAACTACTATTTGGCCTTTATAATGCAAGTCCATCGAATCCCAACTATAATTTGGGATAGAACCTAGGGCTTTTTCTAATTTTTTAGTGATATTTTGGATCTCAGGATTATCTGACCATTCCCTTTTAATAATTTCCAAAGTCTCACAAATAGGAATAGAAATAGCTACTAGTTCAGCTTGTTTTGGAAGGCGTGAAAGGGCATCTGCTATTAAATTTTCGCTCCCCTTTTTATAAACGATCTCATAATCGAATCCAAGTAGCTTTGTGACCCATTTCTGCTGCTCTAAAGAAGAAATCTTTTGCTCTAGAAAATATTTGAGGCTTTTGTGATCAGTGCATATTTGAAACCGCTGACCAATTAGGTAGGGTCTCTATTTTATGAATACATGTATTATGGCTAGCATCTCCTTATCATAAATAGATAAACTCAAATAGGAAGGGGAAAGAGCCTTACTAGCATAAGCGATAGGCCAACCTTCCTGTATTAATACAGCCCCTATTCCAGCTCCAGAAGCATCAGATTCCATCACAAACAACTTACTAAAATCGGGTAGAGTAAGCACTGGTGTAGAAGTCATTGCAAGTTTTAAAAAATGAAATGCCTGAGTTACCTCTTCTAACCATCTGAATGCATCTTTCTTCAGAAGTGACGTTAAGGGGACACTAATTTTGCCATAATTTTTCATAAACTTTCGATAATAGCCCGTTAGTCCCAAGAACCCCCTTAAAGCTTTGATTAACTTTGGAATTGGCCAATCTGTCATCACTTAGATTTTTGAAGGATCAACTACAATACCCTTTTGAGATATGATATAGCTGAGGTATTTCACCTCAGGTTGCCTAAAACTGTACTTGGATTTCTTGACAAAAAGATTACGCTCATGAAGAATATTAAAGATAATTCGTAAATGTAATAAATAACTTTCTAGGAAAGAATTGTATATTAAAATATCATCAAAGAAATCCAGAACAAACTTACGGAGATGAGCCCAAAATATATCATTCATTAAACTCTGGAAGGTAGAGGGCGCATTGGTTAACTCAAAAGGTATTACTAGAAACTCATAATGGTCGTTATATGTCCTAAAGGCAGTTTTCTGAACATCACTTTCATGTACTCTGATTTGATGATAACCCGATCGTAGGTCCAAGTTAGTGAAGATCTGAGCTCCTCCCAATTCGTCCAACAGTTCATCCACTACTGGAATAGGATATTTATCTTTCACTGTAATGTTATTGAGTGCTCGATAGTCGACACACATCCGCCATGAGCCATCCTTCTTTCTGACCAGTAAGACTGGGGAGGAATATAGGCTAACATTAGCTCATATAACTCCTATTTTGAGCATCTCTATAACAATCCTCTCTATCTCTACCCTTTGGAAATGTGGATATCTATAGGGCTGGACGTTGGTTGGTGCCTTCCCTGGTAATAGTGGGATCTGATGATTATGACATATAAGAGGTGGAAGTTCGTGTGGCTCTGCAAATATATCTACAAACTCTGTTAGCAATGATTCAATATTTTCAATCGAGATGTTCATTGTCATTTCCTTTTCAATGTTTTACAATTGCACCAAGAATCTGGTGTGTGTCTTTCGGAGGACCCGCTCCATCCAATGGCCCGTGATAGTTATAACCTTACCTCTGCATCTTCTTTTGAGAGCCGCCCGCTTTCCATTAATAAAGAACTTCATAATTAGTTTAGAAAAATTTAAGGAGACATCACCTAGGGTTGATAGCCATTCAATTTCGAGTACCACTTCATAGTCTTCCAAGGGTAATAAAAAGAAATTCACAAGTAATTCTTGACCTTGCAAAGTTAGTTTTATCGTTGAGCACTTGATGTCACAGGTTAAAATTCGTCCATCGGCGACCTTGAGTTCGAATTTGTCACAACATTCGATGTGGTAAACTAATCAGGCTGCAACTTTCTTGTCTATAAAATTATTAGTGCTACCCGTATCAATCAAAACAGCGACAGGCTGTTGTTTCAGAGTTCCCTTAATTTTCATAGTTTGTGGATTAGAGTAGCCAGCAAATATATGCACTGTATGTGTGACGGCTTCAACATCTTCATGATCGGAATCTGACACTTCTGCTTTCGGTTCCTCTTTGATCGGTTCAATCATCAAAAGTCTTCTTTGTTTGCACCGGTGCTCCTTACTCCACTTTTTATCATAATGCCAGTACAAACCCTTCGCTGACCTTTCTTTGAGTTCTTCTCGGGTTAGTCTGCGAGTGTTATGATTTCGACTAGGAGTATATAAGGTGGGTTGCCTGCTAATCACCTGTTTATTGGCACCTTTATTTCGACGATATTCCATACTGATTTTTTCCTCATGCAGGTGTGCAAATAAAATTGCAGCCATCATAGTGCGGGGTTGACCAGCCTTGACTTCACACTGGATCTCTGGAATAAGCCCTTCAATAAATGTATCCAGAAGTTATCATTCTGACCAATTTCTAGCTTGGTTTAACAATCTTTCAAACCTACTCTGATATTCTAACACTATAGAAGTCTGACAAATTTTGGCGAGCTGGCCATCAATATTCTCATATTTGGATGGGCCAAAGTGAATAAGAAGCCCTTTTTTGAACTGCTCCTACGAAGGAACTTCGTGGCAAGTTTTGTACCAATCGTACCACTGGATTACATCTCCATCGAGCTGGATTAAGGCCACTTCTACCTTGGATTCTTCTGGGGTTATGTGAAAATGAAAAAAAAAATTCTGCCCTAGAGATCCAACTAGTCGGATCCCCATCTTTCCATTGTGAAAATTCTACCCTAATGCGTGGGTAGTTTGTGTCACCATCCTGGGGCCCTTTTCCTGTACCTCCCAATCTGTTCAACGTAGAACTTGAGCTCTCATTTTGTTAAAACCCGCTAAAGTACTCCAATAAGCTCTTTTTGAAATCATAAAGGGTTTCTTATAGCCGATTCTCAATTCTGATTTCCAACACTTCCATTTATGCTTTCACTGAGTTATCGGCAGCCATTGCATACGATTGCAATCAGTAATCCCCGGTTCTTATTTCTAATGTCTAGTCAAGGGCATCCGCACTATGGCTGCGAAGTTGCTAAGGAAATAGACACTAAGGGCAGTGCTGCAGTTGCTGCGAGGAGGAAGAGGTGCTGCCTTGCATTTCAGTCGCTGCGTGAGATGAGAGCATCAGGGGCTGGAATGCGACGGTTGCAACTGTTGTGACTCACGGGAGCGATCGCCAATTAGTTAGGTTGTGGCTGCGATGATGGCAACTGGTGGCTGTGCCAGCGGAGGCAGAGCAAGGGAGAGGCAGCATTGAAGTGGCCAGGGTTGAGGTTGTAGTGGAGAATAGGAATCGACGTTGGCACTACGGGAACAAGGGCAATCAGTGATTTGCCTTGTTTCTATCATCAGAGCAAGGGGGAGGCTGCGAGAATCATGGTTGGGTAGCGAATGGCAACATCACTAGCTGGGCAGTAGCAACGACAGTGGAGGCAACCAGCATTCGCAGCAGCAAAGGGACCCGCGACTGTGGTGCGGTTGGAAACAAGGGCAGCAAAGTGAGTTACCCGTGCTTGCTCTGTTTCGATTACAAAGGATGCAGAGCAAGGGGGAGCAGCAGCTGGGAGGCGAGTGGCGGTCGTTGCATGGTGGCTAGCTATGGTAGTGGGTCGGCTGGGCGACAACTATACTCAAGGGGAAGAGAAGTGCTGCAGGAAGCGCGATTGGAAACAAGGGCAGCAGCGGTGAGTTACCCTGTTTTGGTCACCGTGAGGAGGGGGGCAACCGGCGACTGCAGCTGCGACCCCCCGGGGGGGGGGGGGGGCACCGGGGCCACGATGGCAGGGCAATTAGGGCAACATCGCCGATAGTATCAGCGACGAAGGGGTGGTCCGCTGGCTGGGAGATGGTGCCGATGGTCCTTCTCACTTGAGCGAGATGGGAAAGCGAGGAGGAGAGGTTGCTGGCCCAGGGGGGGGCAATGGCGACAATGGTCAATCGATTGAGAAGCAACAGCGGCGGTGGGAAGGAGGCAGCAAGGGTCGTTGTAGGGTGTGGCCTGCCGAAGAGCAGGGGCAGCAGTTGGGGAGAAGGGAAGCAGGGGATCCTTATCGATGGCCACCAGCTTAACGACTTTTTTTTTTTTTTTTTATGATAGCTACAGCGTAGCGAGAACACCAAGGATCGCCGCTCTGATACCAAATGATAAGACCCTAAAGTCTTATTGTAAAATAATCTGATACCAAATGATAAGACCCTAAAGTCTTATCGTAAAAGAAGGAAGAGAAAGGGATGATTACTTCGAGGGGATCGACCTCCTTGATCACTTCGAGGGGATCGACCTCCTACGGTTTGTCAAAAACCTAAATAGTATTTTTCATAGATAACCGAAAAGAAGTAGTTACATCCTATTTATAGAGTTCCGACTTTAACATACTTAATAAATACACAAAAAATAAAAGGAAAACACATAAAATAAAAGAAAAATAAAATGATCCTAATAGGAAGCATCATACATATTAGGGATTTGGATCTATAGAGATAGATTTAACAAGATGTTTGGCTTGTCCCGGTCTAAGTATATAGACTCCATTGTCAAAAGATTTGACATGAAAAACTTCAAAAGATGTCTCATACCAATGAGACATGAGATATCACTTTCAAGGAGTATGTCCCCAAAGACTCCTAAAAAAAGGGCAGACATGGATATGATACCATATGCCTCAGCGATAGTGTCTATCATGTGTGCTATACTATATACCAGGCCTGATATAGTGTATACTTTGAGTATCACAAGTAGGTATCAGGCGAATCCAAGCTTGAAGCATTAGAAAGCAGTAAAGTATATCCTTAAGTACTTGAGAAGGACTAAGGATCTTTTACTGGTATATGAAGGTAGTAGCCTCAGGGTTGAAGGCTGCATGGACTCAAGCTTCCAATATGATGTCGATGATAGCAAGTCTAATTCAGGGTATATGTTCACCATGAATGGAGGAGTAGTGTATTAGAAGAGTTCCAAGTAAGACACTACTATTGACTTGACTACAAAGGCGGAGTACATTGCTACAGTAGAGGTAGCAAAGGAGGGAGTTTGGATGAAGAAGTTCATAATAAGTTTTGTTATTGTGCTAGGCAATGAAGAGTCGATTCCCTTATATTGTGATAACTACGGGGCGATTGCTTAAATGAGGGAACCTAGGTCTCATCAGAAGATGTAGTAGTGGAAAGAGTTCCATCCGAAGATAACATCATAGATCCACTAACAAAGTCATTATCTCATATTGTCTCTGAGCGTCACAAGGGTCTGATGGGGATCAGACACATAGGTGATTGACTTTAGATCAAATGGGAGATTACTAGTCATAGGTGCCCTACAAGCCAATCACGTGAGTGATAGCACATGTGACATGATATGCATTCTTTTTTCTTATTATATTTTGATATTTTATCACTTTATATTGCTTGTTGTATATATACGTATATATTGTGATGTTCATGGATATGTGTAATGGGAATCGAATCATGATGAGATTACGATAATGGGACCGATTCACCTTTAAACACAGACCATAAATAATTTTGATCATAGGTTACTCGAAAGGGATATCGAGATAACTAGATAGACTGGTGTACTGTATATCCATTTATATTATAAAGGCAGCTAGTCTCATAGCTGCTCGTGTGGGGACACTAAGAATATAGTACAAGTGCTCATTGGAGAATGAGTTCATTGATTGATTCACTCGCGGAATACTAGATGATTGATGATGCCTTATTGTCAGACAATGATTCTAAGTCATAATAGTGTATCTGGTCTTTAGACTTGAGACACCAAGGATGTCCTATATGAGTACTCCACTCTTTGATACTGAACTTATAGATTTTGAAGTTTTAAATCTAGTACAATCGATTATTGGGAGCGCATTTAACCTTACGAGGGCTATTGAGTGTTGATAGAGGATCATCCACTCTCGGTATCATGAGAGAAATATCTTGTGTGTTCTTACTTAAACAAAATTATTCAGATTGAGAGAGAAAGAGTTCTCTAGGAGAATCCGATTGGAGTGAGACTCGAGGAGAAACTATATGGGACTGATAGCACCATGCTTGGTATATGGTCTCTGGGATATTAGATAGTTGAGGAACTATAGGTACATAGTAACTGAGGACATATAGGTCCAAATAATTGGATTCCCCTTTATAGTTTGGGGATTGTGGCATAGCGGCCTAGTACGTCAATAGTCGATGAGTCGAGTGAATTATTATAAAGATAATAATTCACTAAGAAGGAATTTTGACAGGTATGACTCACGGCCAGCTTGATATTGGGCCTAGAGGGTCACATACATATGGTAGGTGTTGCGATTAGTAGAGTTTCGGATATGAGATATCCGCTAGAGCCCATATCTTATTGGATATCCAAAAAGTCCTTGAATTATTGGATCCCATGGATGAGATCCAATAAGAGCTAATATGAGATTATTAGGTAGAGACCCACTAATCTAAGAGGCTTGGGTAATTGGATGGAGATCTAATACCAAATATTATAGGATCCATTAGGGTTAACTAGGGGCATCTATAAATAGGAGGGAACTAAAGACCCATAGGCTGGGGCTTCTTGGTAGTCACCTCCTATTGTCATCTCTATTTCTCCTCCTCAGATAGCCGGCATGGAGATTTGAGGAGCATCCTCGTAACTCTACTATGTGGATCACCGCTAGAGAGGAGGACGCTTGACCTCCTTCATCCTCTCCAACAGATTTATAGGGATTCAAGGATATACAGTCACCCTAGGTAATACAACTATCGCATTTGTGGTTTTCTATGTCGTGAGTTTTATGCATAAATCTTCGCATAACAAAGAACACCTTTTGGAAAATTTAAGATTTTTGTTTTTTATTTTTAGTTATGGATATGATATCGCCCCTAGATTTTCCTATACTTCGTGCCATGAGTTCAAGTATCGGGCTGAAGGATTAGACATTGTGCCAAGGAGAGCAGAAGTTACAAGAGTTAATATGCCGATTGGACAATATGTTGAAGGAGACGACGATGCATCGAAGGATCAAATGAAGTGCCGAATGAACTAATGACATGCCAGACAACATAGGATTCATACTTGTAATCATGTGTCTAGATTGAGTTAGTTTAGGTCTAACTGAGTCGATTTTGGAGTGAAATAATGTCAACTCAATTAAGGGCTAATTGGGCCTGAGTTTGGGCTATTTTGGGCTAAGTGAATGGCCCATTCGGTCATCCATAAAAGGGCCAAGCGGTGGCACCGCTAGACTGGGCGGTGTTACCACCTAGACATAGTCTTCCATATTATGTCAGATAGAGGTATCACCTAGTGTTAGTGCCAGTGTCAGACTGACAGGTAGTGGTACCACCAATTGTCAGTTTGGCAAGCGGTGGTACTGCCAGTATCCCAAAGACCCAAGATGAGACCATTTTGGCTCCAAATTTGAATCTATTTAGAGCCTATAAATACCCCACTAATTCCTACTCGGTTAAGATAAGAACTTGAATAAAAATAGTGTGAAAACTCTACTATAATTCCTTGAGAATTCCCCTATAGCTATAAGTTTCGGTTTTAGTTTTAAAGAGGGGTGAGTGGCTTGTAAAGGTTATCTCCTGAACCTGTGAAAAAGAGAAAATGGTTGTAAGAGGGCAATTGTGATCTTCACCCATTGAAAGAAGATCGATAATGGAAGCCGGTGCCCTCGATGAAAGAGGAATCGGGAGTGGATGTAGGTCATGACGATCGAACCATTATAAATTTGGTGTACACTCATCTTTCTTATTTATCTTTATTTCTTACTTAATTTATTGCTCACTCTACCTTGTTCCTACTTTAAGTCAAGCACACTCGAGATTGGTTTTCATCGAATGAGATTTTTCTAATTCACTCCCCCCATCTTAGTGTCAATTTCGATCCTAATAGTTGATATCAGAGCTAAAGTTTCTCTCTATTGGTTTAACACCCAAGAGAGATGGCTTTTTCCGATAATATAGAGGGTCACTCTATCATTTATCCTCCTATGTTCATTGGGATGGACTACACGTATTAAAAAATATAAATGAGAGTTTTCTTGCTTTCTTTGAATTTTGATTTATAAAATATTATCGAATATTATTTTCAACAACGCTCTAAACCTATGAATGAATGGAATGATTTTGAGAAAAAAATTATTTTCGTTAAATGCAAAAGCTATGAATACTTTGTTTTGTGTTTTGGATAAAAATAAATTTAATTATATTTCGACCTGTGAAACTGCACATGACATTTGACACACTCTTGAAATTACACATGAAGATGCAAGTAGAGTTAAATAATTAAAATTAATCTTTTGATATATAGCTTTGAATTGTTTCGAATGGAACCAAGCGAAATCATTGAAGATATGTACACCCGTTTTATGAATATCGTCAATGGTTTGGAAGCACTTGGTAAAAGTTTTTCTAATTTTGAACTTATTACAAAATACTAAGATCCCTTCCAAACAGTTGGGATCCTAAAGTAACGGCAATACAATAAGCAAATGACCTAAATGATTTTCTATTCGAAGAACTTTTCGGGTGTTTAATGACCTATGAAATGACTTGTATTAAACATGATAAACAACCTTCCAAAGAACAGGAAGGATTTGGCATTTCGAATAATAGAAGACCACTTGGGAGAAAACTCAAGTGATGATGATGATGACCTTGAACTCTTCACAATAAGCAACGACAATACAATAAGCAAAGACCTAAAGTAACGGTAATACAATAAGCAAAGGACCTAAACGATTTTCTGCTCGAAGAACTTTTTGGGTGTTTAATGACCTATGAAATGACTTGTATTGAACATGATAAACAACCTTCCAAAGAATAGGAAGGATTTGGCATTTCGAATAATAGAAGACCACTTAGGAGAAAACTCAAGTGATGATAATGATGACCTTGAACTCTTCACAATAAAATTTAAAAAGAACAAAATAACTTGCTATGAATATAATCGGCCGCACTTTAAAAGCAAATGTTTGCAACTGAAGAAGAAGGTGTTAGCATATAATCTATAATATGTTATATTAAATGCGAAAACAATCTTTTATGCCAAGATTGAAATCAAATATAATTAAATTTGGTTTTACGATGCATACCTTTTGATGCTATTTGAAAAGAGATCTTTGTTTGATATGCAAAGCAGCGTCTTTAGATCCAAGATCGCTGTCAATCTAAAAGAAAACTAGATCTTTCATAGGACCACTTAGATTGATGTTTAGGGAGAAGAGTTGAGAGAGAATTTATAATCCCTCAATTGAATCTTCTATAAGGTGCATAACGTCTGTTATACAGTCCTCAGAGGTCTTATCTATTTATAGACGAGAGCAGAAAGTCTACGATAAGTTATTAGGAGAGTTCCTCCTATCAAAGGGCAACTCCTAAGGAATCCTACTTTAAATGGCTAATATATGTCATTAGAATCTAATTAGTTATATTATATATATCTTATCTAATTTTAAAGGGCCACAAAATCTAACATTCTCCCACTTGACCTATTAATTGATAAGATATAAAAAGATATTCAAAATCAAAATAAATGAAATAATTTTTTTTTAAAATTTTTTTACCTAATTGGATTCCAAAGAATTTTGAAAATTATTTTATACATGGCCATGAATTTTAAAATAAGCCAATAAATCTAATAAACATAATAATACTATATTTAGTCCAACTATCTATGTGAGTCAGAACAGTTGTATATCATCAATGTCATACTCCCTTCTATGTACCATAATAATATTAGTCTTTCCTAATATAGTCCATAATGATCCCTATAATTTGTCTTGTCAAGACAATCCTATTATTAATTTAACTATAATATGCATAAACATAAATATAAATAGGATAGCAAAAATAAATAATTTTAATTAAGCAAGAAAAATATCCATAATAGCATCCATCTAAACATGCATCATCATATCTTTTATGACTTGCTCACAAGCCTCATTCTAAGAACATGTTCTTTAAATATTTTATACTGTAAAGTTTTTGTCAATAGATCAACAATCATCATTGTGGTGCTCAGGTTATCAATTGACACTTATTGTTTCTAGACTCTTTCTCTAACCACCAAGTATTTTATCTCGATATACTTGGAACCACTAGAGTACTTGTCATTCTTAGAGAAAAAACTGCTACGGTATTATCACAAAATATCCTCAGTAGCATAGCAATTGAGTTGATCACATCAAGTCATGAGATAAAATTTTACAGCCATAAAGCTTGATTTGTGGCCTCAAAGCATGCCACAAATTCAGCTTCCATTATTCATGATACAATAAGTGATTGCTTTACACTTTTGAAAGAAATTACCCCACCACATAACATGAATACAAATCCTAAAGTGGACTTCCTACTATCAAGGAAATTTACAAAATCAGCATCTGAATATCTTGTCACTTCAAGCTGATTTGATCTCATGTATGTTAGCTTATAATCTTTTGTCCCCTACAGATATCTCATTATTTTTTTTGCAGCTGTCCAATGTTCAATTCCTTGGTTGCTTTGGTATCTTCCCAATATTGCAACTGCAAAATAGATATATGATCTTGTACAAGTTTGAGCATATAATAGACTTCCAATTGTACACCCATAAGAAATATTCTTCATTTGATTATTTTCTAAGTCATTTTTCAAGCATTGGTTTTGGCTGAATTTTTCACCCCTAGTAATAGGTATATCATTGGCTGAGCAAAGCTGCATATTAAATCTCTCCAAGATACGATTAATATATCCTTTCTGAGACAATCTTAATAATCCTTAAGATCTATTCATGAATATCTCAATGCCAATAACATAAGCTGCCTCATTCATATCAACCATCTTAAAATTCTTATTGAGAAATATCTTGGTTTCGTACAATAAACCAATATCACTAATAGCAAGTAAAAGATCATCCATATACAAGACCAATATAATAAACTTATATAGAAGCTTGTTTAAAGCCATAAATGAATTTCTTAAATTTACAAGCTCAACTTTCGTTTTCCTTTTCTATGAATTCTTCATGTTGTTCTATATAGATTTCATCATCTAGATCCCCATTCAAAAATACTATTTTCACATCAATCTGATGTAACTCAAGATCATATTGAGCTACTAATGCCATGACAATTCTCAATGAGTCCTTTCTATAAACTGGAGAAAATGTTTCATTATAGTTGATACCTTCTTTATGAGAAAAACTTTTGGCCACAAGTCTGACTTTATATCGTTCGATATTGCTCATTGAGTCACGTTTTGTCTTAAAGACCCATTTACAATTGACTCTTTTATAATTATTGAGCAATTCAACGAGTTCCCAAACACCATTATGACCATTGATTTTAACTCTTCTTTCATTGCATCATGCTATTTTTCAGAATCATTACTTTCTATGGCTTGTAAAAATGATAAGGGGTCTCTTTTTATTCCTATATCATAATGTGATTCTTGTAGATATACCATATAATTATTATAAATAGCATGTTTCCTTTTCCTTTAAGATCTTCTTAAGGATGCCAATTGTGATTGCTCTATAAGATCATCAGCGGCACATCAATATTATGTGAGAGTTCTTCAATGTTATTTTGTTTTTCACCCTCATCAATACTCTCATTGATTTGAGAAACAATAATTTCTCGAATAGGAGATAATATGGGAGAATTAACCTGAATCTCCTCAATATCAAAATTGATCCTTCGATGTTTTTCACTCTCACTTATTTCATCATTTTCTAGGAATCTTGCATTACCAGATTCTACTGTCCTCATACTATGATTAGGGCAATAAAATCTATATCCCTTGGATTTTTCTGGATAACCAATAAAATATCTAGAAATAGTTCTTGGATCCAATTTCCTTTTATGTGGATTGAATACTCTTATCTCTGTAGGACACCCCCAAATATGTAAATATCTCAAACTAGTCTTCCTACCAGTTCATAACTCAAATGGAGTTGATGGAACTGACTTACTAGGAACCCTGTTCAAGTTATTTATAGTTGTCCTAAGAGCTTCACCCCACATCAACTCAGATATAGAGGAATAACTCATCATACTTCTAATCATATCCATAAGAGTATGATTTCGTCTTTCAGTAATACTGTTCTATTGTGACACCATTGGTAATGCATATTAAGTATAAATACCCCGTTGTTCTAGGAATCTAGCAAAAGGACCAATATTTTGACCAGATTCATCATATCTGCGATAAAATTCACCACCCTTGTCAATTTTAACTTTTCTCTCTAATTATCTCTCGACCTCATTTATGCATACTTTAAGAGTGTCAACGGCCTGAGACTTTTCATGTATTAGATAAACATAGCAATATCTAGACAGGTTATCTATAAATGTGATGAAATACCTTTTTTCACTAAAACAAGGAATATAGAGTGGTCCGTAGATATTAGTATGAATAATCTCAAGGAGTTATTTACTTCTTATGACATTTTTCTTTGTATGTTTAGTTTGCTTTCCCTTAATATAATTTATAAAAATATCAAAATTAGTGAAATCTAAATGTTCCAAAATATTATCTTTCACTAATATTTCAATTCTTTCCTTGGAGATATACCCCAATCATCTATGCCACAGTATAAAAGATCTTTGATTATTGAAACTACATTTCAATCCAACACTTATTGTAGGATCAATAATGTCTTTGTAAACTCAAGATTTTTTTTTGGTAAGTATTATAAACTCAAGATTCAAATTAATTATGTAAAAACCATCACACAAAATTCCAGAACCAACTTTTATTGAATCATAAAATATACTAAGCTTATCATTACCAAAAGAAAGATAATATCCTAATTCATCAATTCTAGATAGAGAAACTAAATTTCTAGAAATAATATGAACATAACATGTGTCAACAATATCCATCAGATAGCTCGTCTCTAAGCGTAGACGATAAGTCCCCACTGATATCACTTTCGCTTTAAGATGAATTCCCATAATGATGAATCTTTCATGTTCTTTTGGTTTTTGGATTGAAAGAAATCCCTGCATATTATTGGTAACATGAGTTGAAGCACCAGAATCAATCCACCAAGTATTAGAAGGAACTTATGTAATGTTTGATTCGAAATATACAAAGATCGAGTTAATACCTTTCTTTTTGAACCAAGTCTTGCGTTTAGTGCAGTCCTTCTTCACATGTCCTTTCTTACTACAAAAGAAATACTTTATAGTAAAAGCTTTCTTTTCATTAGTATGTTTAATATTTTCAGACCCAGCAAATTTCTTTGATGAATGGTATTTTAATTTTCTTTTCTTATTACCAGCTCCCTAAGTAGCAGTCATGACATTATATGAACTTTCCTAATTTAGTCTCAATTCTTCCTGAACATGCATGCTAGTGAACTCATTGAGGTCCTACTTATCCTTATTTATATTATAGTGAATCTTGAATAGACCAAACTGACAATGAATAGAATTGAGAATGAATAGAATTGAGAATGAACTGCATGAGGAAAGACTCATCAACATTCATGCCTAATGCTTTAAGTTTTACAGCTTTATCAGCCATATTGAGGATGTGATCCTGAATTCCTCAAGTATCGTCATATTAAGCCGTAGTCAATTCTTTCATTAGCATGTTAGCCAATGACTTATCAGTAGATTTAAATCTATATTTAATAACCTTTAAATATTCCTGTGCGCTAGTTGCAATCGGTAATGAAGTCTTTATATTATTTACAATTATCATTCTTATGAACATTAAACTAAGCCTATCAGATCTTTCCCAAGCCTCCATTTCATTAACTTATTCTATAGTACTTTCATCAGTCATGTCTGTGGGCTTTTCAACAAGCAATGCTAAGTTAAGATCTAATACACCTAGTGCGAATTGCATATGCTCTAACCATTCTGAATAATTTGATCCAGAGAGTATAGGGATACTAGAAGCATACGAATGTATGGACGGAAGTACCACTGTAAAAATATAAAATAACATTAATACTTTAAGTTTTTTAAAAATTTGATGAACTATTGATACCATTTATATTTCACATTTAGGTGAAATATTGACATATCTAGTATTCACTCAAGATCATCTATGGAGGACTGATACCATCCTTGTGGAATAATATTATTACATTTGGATATACAACCCTAAACTGTAAGGATATCCAAAATAGTATCATCTTGTCCTATCACATAATTATTTAAAATATATTTTTTTTTAGGATTATCTAAATCTCCTAATTATGTGTGTCATTGAGAATATTATTTCCTTGATGTTATTTAGGACTGATTCCTTAATGTTATTTTATAAGTTATTGGTCTAGGTTACTTTGATGGCTGTAAAACCAATATAATAATATAAAATATAATTTAAAATATTTTATAAATGATAAAACTTTTATTATAATTCACATCACAAAAGTCTATCATCTCAAGCCACTTTGGTAGCTACAAGTCAGATAAAACTTAGTGAGATGAGTTATAAATAATATTCATCAAATTTTTTAATTTAATTTATGATAAGCAGTTCAATAATAGAATAATAACCATAATAATTATTGAACATTAATCAATAAAAGAAAAAACTCATATGATAATCATGATAACATATAAATCATGTCTTTATGTGAAAGATGAATATTATTGTTGAATCTCAGATTTTGATGATGAAACTAATTGATTATGTTTAGATGTTTAATTGCATTTTGAGTGATACAGGTCTACTTGATCAAGATTAGACAGTTGACGCAGGAGGAATTGACGTTGCGCCGGAGGAGATCACGTTAGGATATTAGACGGCAGAAGGCTTTAGACGTCGGGCATCGGGTCAAGGAGAGCGGAATTGCGCCAAGGATATCGGGGTTGTGGAGGTCAATCACCGATTGGGCAACAAGCCATAAGAGAGGACGATGCGCTGAATAATCGGACGAAGCGCCAAACAATGACGTGCCGGGCAGCAGAATGTCAATTCGCATTGTAATAATTGTCTAGATCGGAGTAGAGTTTTAGTTTGTGTGTGCAGGAATAACTACGATAATGACAAAGACATAAAGCGAAACAAGTGTCGGAGTCAAGCGCGAAGGATTTGTTGGGAGTTCAAGAGTTCGACGGAAGTTCGAAGGTTCGTCGGAAATGCTACTGGAACTAGCCAAGAATGAGTAAGGAGCTTGCCGAAGGGTTTTTCGGACGCTCGCCGGAAGGTTCGTTGGAAGTTCACGGAGCTCGCCGAGAAAGATCGAAGCTTGCCAAAGAAGCTCATTGGAACTCACCAAGATCAAATCGTGAAGTCTAGGAGCATACCGGGAGTCCGTAGAATGGTTTCCGAGAGTTCATCGGAAGACCGTCGAAAGTTCGCCGAAAGAAGTCTTGACTTGCGGACTTTGTAATAGCTTAGGAAATGTCTTTAAATTCATAGTTAGCATGTTAATTAGGGTTAGGATTAGGTGTTAATCCTATAACCCAAGTACGGGCCAATTGGGCCCGAGTTCGGACTGGTTTGGGCAAAGATTGGAGCCCAACCAGTGAGCTGAAATAGTGTAGGCGGTGGCACCGCCAGATTAGGCAGTAGCACCGCCTAGAACTCGAGAACTGAGCGGTGGCACCGCTGGACTGAGAGGTGGCACCGCTGGACTGAGCGATGGCACCGCCCAGCACCCGAGAGATCCGGCGGTGGCACCGCCACCAATAGGCGGTGGCACCGCCAGCCTCAGAAACCCAAGAGAATTCAAATTTTGGAGCCCATTTTTGAATCCTCTTGGGGCCTATAAATACCCCTCAATTCTCAACTGAGAATATAACCTTTGGCAAAGCAATAGTTTGATATAAGAGCCTTAGAAAAGTCTTAGCAAGTCTCGTTTTTCAAATTGCTTGAGTATTCACCTCCTCCCATCTTGTTGAAAAGAATTATAAGAGTGTGAACCACTTGTAAAGGTTGTAAGAGGGGTATTAGTCCTTCCCCTACAAAGAGATTTGCTAATGGATGTTGGGAGCCTCTTCGAAGAAGGTTTCGCAAGTGGATGTATGTTATTTTGACCGAACCACTTTAAAACTACTGTGGTATCTGGTTGGCATCCTACTCTTGCCATTTACATACTGCAAACTTCTTCACTTAGTCACTATGCTTCCATACGCTTCTAAGTTATTAAGCTTCCAAAATCGATTTTCATCGAAATTGGTTTTTATCGTACGAAAGATTTTTCCAATACTGAAGTTTTAATCCGCTGCACTAATTCACCCCCCCGCCCCTCTTAGTGTCGCTCCGATCCTAACAATTGGTATCAGAGTCCGATATTTCTCATTTCGGATTTATACCCGAGAGAAATGGCTCTTCATGGCTTTCAAGAGGGTTTTTCGGTTGTTCGTCCACCGTTGTTTAACAGATTGGACTACACATATTGGAAAACTCGAATGAGAGTTTTCTTGATTTCTATGAATTTGGATTTATGGAATATTATTGAAAACAGTTTTCAACATCCCTCTAAACCGATGAACGAATAGCCGGATTTGGAGAAGAAGTATTTTTCTTTAAACGCAAAGGCTATGAATGCCTTATTTTGCGCTTTGGACAAAAATGAGTTCAATTGGATTTTTACGTGTGAAACAGCTTTTGATATTTGACGAACACTTGAAATCATACACGAGAGAACTAGTAGAGTTAAAGACTCGAAAGTTAATATTTTATTACATTATTTTGAGCTTTTTCGAATGCAACCAAGCGAGACTATAGGCGATATGTACACCCGTTTCACGGATGTCGTCAATAATCTAAGAGTTCTTGGTAAATCTTTTTCGAATTTTGATCTCGTAAGTAAGATTTTAATATCCCTTCCAAAAAGGTGGGATCCTAAAATAACTGCAATACAAGAAACAAAAGATTTAATTATTTTTCCACTTGAAGAATTAATTGGTTCGTTGATGACATATGAAATGGTGCACAATATACATGATGAACAAAATCACCTTCCAAAGAATAGGAAAGATTTGGAACTCCGGACAAATGAATACCACTTTAGCGATGACTCAAGTGATGAGGACAATGATGAACTTGAACTTCGAACACTAAATCTTAATAAGTTCATTAAACAAAAATCTAAAATAAATAATGAACTTGAACGGAGGAAGAGGCCAAACAAAAGGAAGGCACCCAAGGATGAATTAAGAACTTCCAAAGGTGAAACGACGAATTAGACTTTGATGGGCTTCAATTACAAGGTAAGTAACTCAACTCTCTTGAATTATTTTGAAATTACTTGAAGTTTTTCATGAGTACTTAATTTAGATAGTAGGAATAGGAAATAAAAAATTATACCATGTTTTTCTTTTTAGCATCTTTTGAAAAATTAAAAAATTTGATCATGAAAAATATATTGCTAGGGTTTCATGCATGTTATGTTTTGAGATGTTGAATGGTGTATGCAACATTAGGGATGATAATTATATGATATGTGATAATGCTTAGGATTAATCTATGCATGTGTATCTTGATGATTTTATGTTATGCATAATGATCATGCTTAATAAATTTCAAAATTATGCATGATGAATCTTGTAATTTATGGATTATTGATTTTTACCATAATGAAAGTGTCTTATTAATCTTTGTTGTAACAAATCTTACACTTTCGGTTTTAAACATGATATATATTTTTATTTGGCATAAATAAAACAAAATCATATGTTTTGAAACAATCGAAAAGACGAAAACATTCTTGAAACTTATTTTGCTCAATCTTATTAATTTTGATGAATCCATTTGTATTATCTTTGTGAATCTCTTGGATTTTGATAATGATTTTGATAATTTAAATTTGAATAAATTTTTATCGATATCATGATCTTGATCTCTTGAAATTTATAACATAAAATCCTTTATGAATCAAGATTTCTTACTCTTTATTCTCTTACATTTTGAGAAAAAATTCAATATGAATCATAAGTGTTCTTATGCATGAATTGAAATCTTTTTCTCCAACGTTTCCTTTTGTGATTTACTAAAGAGAATATCCTTTTTGAAAATTCTTGACTTAAAATTTTATTTAAAAATCTCTTATTATTTGATCTCCTAAGATTTTCCTTTGATTATTTATGAGGAGACTTTTCAAAAAGAAATCATGTCTTTTGGCATTCACATATTCTAATATTTTGTGGTATGATTTTTATGTAATTTCTTGTATTCATGAAATGTTTATCTCATCACCCAATTATTTTCTCCTTGATATTCCTTATGTGATGATATGAATACATGAAATATTCATTAATTTGTTTTGATGAAAAGTTATGATCATGAATGGTAGGATGAAATTTAACAAGTTAATACCATCATGATTTGAAACATTTATGATTTGAAATTATGCATGCAATTGCTTTTTATTGTGATGATATATGCATATAATGTGTATCATGAATACTTTATTATCATACATGAAAATAGTGATAAATATTTTGAAAATAAATGTTTGTATCATGTTAGATGATTTTACATTTTGTGCATGATGAGTTATAGTGATGATTGAAATAATATGAATGATGATTTAGAATCATGCATATAATGATGAGTTTATATGTTTTAAAAATATATATGATGATTTGCAATGATGTATGCAATACTTGTGCCTTCTAATTATGATGTAATGTATTATATATGATATAAATCATGATTTAAAATACTATGAGTTGTTGCTTAAATAATGTATTATAAATATTGATTTAATGTTTTGTATCATGATTACTCTAAATGATGAATGTTTGGTATCATGATCAAAATGTTGACAAATAGTTAAAAATTTTAGTATCATGTATGATATCCTCATAATGTTGATTGATTTATTCAATATAGTGCATGAATGAATATAAGGATTTTGAAAATGTGCATCTTCTAATTTGAAAATATAATGATGCACAAATAAGATTGATACTTACCTTTGTCATAATTGATATAAAGGGTCTTCCCTTCTTTTTGACAATGATAAAGGGGGAGATAGCTAGCTTGCATAAGTCAAGAAGATGCAAAAACTTGATTGCTAGCTTGCCTATCTTAAGTAGCAAAGATTGCTAACTTGCTTATTTCAAGAAGTAAAAGGTGTCTTCTTGAACATCACTATCTTGCCTATCTCAAGAAGTAGGACTTGCAACCTGCACATTACAATAGGAAGCAAGAATCGATAGCTTACACACTTCAACAAGAAAGCTATCTTGTATTTGCTTTCGAAATTTTTGCTAGCTTGTATGTTACAAAACTTGCTCAATTTTTCAAACACTTTGCTAGCTTGCACTTTGTAAAGGAAGCGAAAATAGCACTTCTCAAAAGAAGAAAGAACTTACTATCTTGAAAATCACAAAAATTTGCTACCTTGCATGATGTAAAATTTGCTAAGATCACTATCTCAAAAGAGTTGCTATCTCAAAAAAAACAAATGTGCTATCTTGCCTATCTCAAAATACAAAACATACTAACTTGTTACGGAAGCAAAATTGCTAGCTCAAACATTGCAAAGGAAGCGAAAATTTGCTAGTTCGCAACTTGCATATTATGAAAATTGCTAGCTTGTAGTCTAAAGAGAAGCAATTAGTTATTATCTCAAGAAAAGCAAACATGCTAAACTTACATATCTTTAATTGCTAGATTGCATGATGATAAAATTTGATACTATGTTTTTCATGCAATGTATAGAACTTTTTATCTCTAAACACATAAGAGTAGGAACTTCTTTTTGTTGATGACAAAGGGGGAGAAGTATGATGACATGACATGTTATGCATAAGTTTATGATGACATGTTGCTTGGATTTTTGAATCCAAGAGTTTCTATCAATACGACATATTGATAGGGGGAGTTTGGTTAAACTTCGGGGAGTTAAGGTTAAGTCTGTTAGTCATCAATTAGTTGTCATCATCAAAAAGTGGGAGATTGTTGAATCTCAGATTTTGATGATGAAACTAATTGATTGTGTTTAGATGTTTAATTGCATTTTGAGTGATGTAGGTCTACTCGATCAGGATTAGACAGTTGACGCAGGAGGAATTGACATTGCGCCGGAGGAGATCATGTCAGGATATTGGACGATAGAAGGCTTTGGACGTCAGGCATCGGGTCAAGGAGAGCGAAATTGCACCAAGGATATCGGGGTTGCGGAGGTCAACAACCGATTGGGCAATAAGCCGCAAGAGAGGACAATGCGCTGAATAATCGGACGAAGCGCTAACCAATGACGTGCCGGGCAGTAGAATATCAATTCGCGTTGTAATAATTGTCTAGATCGGAGTAGAGTTTTAGTTTGTGTGTGCAGGAATAACTACAATAATGACAAAGACATAAAGCGAAACAAGTGTCGGAGTCAAGCGCGAAGGATTTGTTGGGAGTTCGAGAGTTCGACAGAAGTTTGAAGGTTCGTCGGGAATGTTGCCGGAACTAGCCAAGAATGAGTAGGGAGCTTGTCGAAGGGTTTTTCGGAAGCTCGTCGGAAGGTTCGTTGGAAGTTCACGGAGCTCGCTGAGAAAGATCGAAGCTTGCCAAAGAAGCTCGTTGGAACTCACCAAGATCAAATCCTGAACTATAGGAGCTTGCCGGGAGTCCGCAGAATAGTTTCCGAGAGTTTATCGGAAGACCGTCGGAAGTTCGCCGAAAGAAGTCTTGACGTGCGGACTTTATAATAGCATAGGAAATATCTTTAAATTCATAGTTAGCATGTTAATTAGGGTTAAGAATAGATGTTAATCCTATAATCCAAGTAGGGTCCAATTGTGCCCGAGTTCGGACTGGTTTTAGCCAAGATTGGAGCCCAACCAGTGAGCTGAAATAGTGTAGGTGGTGGCACCGCCTAGAACCCGAGAACTGAGCGGTGGCACCACCCAGCACCCAAGAGATCCGGAGGTGGCACCGCCAGCCTCGGAAACCCAAGAGAATTCAAATTTTGGAGCCCATTTTTGAATCCTCTTGGGGCCTATAAATACCCCTCAATTCTCAGCTGAGAATATAACCTTTGGCAAAGCAATAGTTTGAGATAAGAGCCTTAGAAAAGTCTTAGCAAGTCTCGTTTTTCAAATTGCTTGAGTATTCACCTCCTCCCATCTTGTTGAAAAGAATTGTAAGAGTGTGAACCACTTGTAAAGGTTGTAAGAGGGGTATTAGTCCTTCCCCTACAAAGAGATTTGCTAATGGATGTTGGGAGCCTCTTCGAAGAAGGTTTCGCAAGTGGATGTAGGTTATTTTGAACGAACCACTTTAAAACTACTGTGGTATCTGGTTGGCATCCTACTCTTGCCATTTACATACTGCAAACTTCTTCACTTAGTCACTATGCTTCCATACGCTTCTAAGTTATTAAGCTTCCAAAATCGGTTTTCATCGAAATTGGTTTTTATCGTATGAAAGATTTTTCCAATACTGAAGTTTTAATCCGCTGCACTTATTCACCCCCCCCCCCCCCCCCCCCCGCCCCTCTTAGTGCCGCTCCGATCCTAACAATTGGTATCAGAGCCCGGTATTTCTCATTTCATATTTATACCCGAGATAAATTGCTCTTCATGGCTTTTAAGAGGGCTTTTCGGTTGTTCATCCACCATAGTTTAACGGATTGGACTACACATATTGGAAAACTCGAATAAGAGTTTTCTTAATTTCTATGAATTTGGATTTATGGAATATTATTGAAAACGATTTTCAACTTCCCTCTAAACCGATAAACAAATGGTTGGATTTGGAGAAGAAGTATTTTTCTTTAAACACAAAGGCTATGAATGCCTTATTTTGCGCTTTGGACAAAAATGAGTTCAATTGGATTTCTACGTGTGAAACGGCTTTTGATATTTGGCGAACACTTGAAATCACGCATGAGAGAACTAGTAGAGTCAAAGACTCGAAAGTTAACATTTTATTACATGATTTTGAGCTTTTTCGAATGCAACCAAGCGAGACTATAGGCGACATGTACATCCGTTTCACGGATGTCGTCAATAATCTAAGAGTTCTTGGTAAATCTTTTTCGAATTTTGATCTCGTAAGCAAGATTTTAAGATCCCTTCCAAAAAGGTGGGATCCTAAAATAACTGTAATACAAGAAACAAAAGATTTAATTATTTTTCCACTTGAAGAACTAATTGGTTCGTTGATGACATATGAAATGGTGCACAATGAACATGATGAACAAAATCACCTTCCAAAGAACAGGAAGGATTTGGAACTCTGGACAAATGAATACCACTTGAGCGATGACTCAAGTGATGAGGACAATGATGAACTTGAACTTCGAACACTAAATCTTAATAAGTTCATTAAATAAAAATCTAAAATAAATAATGAACTTGAACGGAGGAAGAGGCCAAAGAAAAGGAAGGCACCCAAGGATGAATCAAGAACTTCCAAATGTGAAACGACGAATTGGACTTTGATGGGCTTCGACTACAAGGTAAGTAACTCAACTCTCTTGAATTATTTTGAAATTACTTGAAGTTTTTCATGAGTGTTTAATTTAGATAGTAGGAATAGGAAATAAAAAAAATATTTTTCAAAAATTATATCATGTTTTTCTTTTTAGCATCTTTTGAAAAATTTAAAAAATTTGATCATGAAAAGTATATTGCTAAGATTTCATGCATGTTATGTTTTGAGATGTTGAATGATGTATGCAATAATAGGGATAATAATTATATGATATGTGATAATGCTTAGGATTAATCCATGCATGTGTATCTTGAATTTATGCATGCATAAAAATTTTAAAATTATGCACGATGAATCTTGTAATTTATGGATTATTAATTTTTACCATAATAAAAGTGCCTTATTAATCTTTGTTGTAACAAATCTTACACTTTCGGTTTTAAACATGATATATGTTTTTATTTGACATAAAAAAACAAAATCATATGGTTTGAAGCAACCGAAAAGAGGAAAACATTCTTGAAAATTATTTTGCTCAATCTTATTGATTTTGATGAATCCATTTGTATTATCTTTGTGAATCTCTTGGATTTTGATAATGATTTTGATATTTAGATTTGAATAAATTTTTATCGAAATCATGATCTTAATCTCTTGAAATTTATAACATGAAATCCTTTATGAATCAAGATTTCTTACTCTTTATTCTCTTACATTTTGAGAAAATTTTCAATATGAATCATAAGTGTTCTTATGCATGAATTGAAATCTTTTTCTCATTCGTTTCTTTTTGTGATTTACTAAAGAGAATATCCTTTTTGAAAATTCT
This sequence comes from Musa acuminata AAA Group, assembly GCF_036884655.1. Taxonomy (NCBI): domain Eukaryota; kingdom Viridiplantae; phylum Streptophyta; class Magnoliopsida; order Zingiberales; family Musaceae; genus Musa; species Musa acuminata. Next base: position 12,596,298 of record NC_088357.1, on the reverse strand, counting down.
TGACTTAAAATTTTATTTAAAAATCTCTTATCATTTGATCTCCTAAGATTTTTCTTTGATTATTTATGAGGAGGCTTTTCAAAAAGAAATCATGTCTTTTGGCATTCACATATTCTAATATTTTGTGGTATGATTTTTATGTAATTTCTTGTATTCATGAAACATTTATCTCATCACCCAATTATTTTCTCCTTGATATTCCTTATGTGATGATATGAATACATGAAATATTCATTAATTTGTTTTGATGAAAAGTTATGATCATGAATGGTAGGATGAAATTTAACAAGTTAATACCATCATGATTTGAAACATTTATGATTTGAAATTATGCATGCAATTGCTTTTTATTGTGATGATATATGCATATAATGTGTATCATGAATACTTTATTATCATACATGAAAATAGTGATAAATATTTTGAAAATAAATGTTTGTATCATGTTAGATGATTTTACATTTTGTGCATGATGAGTTATAGTGATGATTGAAACAATAATTATAATAATATGAATGATGATTTAGAATCATGCATATAATGATGAGTTTATATGTTTTAAAAATATATATGATGATTTGCAATGATGTATGCAATACTTGTGCCTTCTAATTATGCTGTAATATATTATATATGATGTAAATTATGATTTAAAATACTATGAGTAGTTGCTAAAATGATGTATTATAAATATTGATTTAATGTTTTGTATCATGATTACTCTAAATGATGAATGTTTGGTATCATGATCAAAATGTTGATAAATAGTTAAAAATTTTAGTATCATGTATGATATCCTCATAATGTTGATTGATTTATTTAACATAGTACATGAATGAATATAAGGTTTTTAAAAATGTGCATATTCTAATTTGAAAATATGATGATGCATAAATAAGATTGATACTTACCTTTGTCACATTTGATATAAAGGGTCTTCTCTTCTTTTTGACAATGATAAAGTGGGAGATAGCTAGCTTGCACAAGTCAAGAAGATGCAAAAACTTGATTGCTAGCTTGCCTATCTTAAGTAGCAAAGATTGTTAACTTGCTTATTTCAAGAAGCAAAAGTTATCTTCTTGAACATCACTATCTTGCCTATCTGAAGAAGCAGGACTTGCAACCTGCACATTACAATAGGAAGCAAGAATCGATAGCTTACACACTTCAACAAGAAAGCTATCTTGTATTTGCTTTCGAAATTTTTGTTAGCTTGTATGTTGCAAAACTTGCTCAATTTTTCAAACACTTTGCTAGCTTGCACTTTGTAAAGGAAGCGAAAATAGCACTTCTCAAAAGAAGAAAGAACTTATTATCTTGAAAATCACAAAAATTTGCTACCTTGCGTGATGTAAAATTTGCTAAGATCACTATCTCAAAAGAGTTGCTATCTCAAAAAAAGCAAATGTGCTATCTTGCCTATCTCAAAATACAAAAATGCTAACTTGTTACAGAAGCAAAATTGCTAGCTCAAACATTGCAAAGGAAGCAAAAATTTGCTAGTTTGCAACTTGCATATCATGAAAATTGCTAGCTTGTAGTCTAAAGAGAAGCAATTAGTTATTATCTCAAGAAAAGCAAACATGCTAAACTTACACATCTTTAATTGCTAGATTGCATGATGATAAAATTTGATACTATGTTTTTTATGCAATGTATGGAACTTTTTATCTCTAAACACATAAGAGTAGGAACTTCTCCTTTTTGTTGATGACAAATGGGGAGAAGTATGATGACATGACATGTTATGCATAAGTTTATGATGACATGTTGCTTGGATTTTTGAATCCAAGAGTTTCTATCAATACGGCATACTGATAGGGGGAGTTTGGTTAAACTCCGGGGAGTTAAGGTTAATTCCGTTAGTCATCAATTAGTTGTCATCATCAAAAAGGGGGAGATTGTTGAATCTCAGATTTTGATGATGAAACTAATTGATTGTGTTTAGATGTTTAATTGCATTTTGAGTGATGCAGGTCTACTCGATCAGGATTAGATAGTTGACGCAGGAGGAATTGACGTTGTGCCGGAGGAGATCACGTCAGGATATTAGACGACAAAAGGCTTTGGACGTCGAGCATCGGGTCAAGGAGAGCGGAATTGCGCCAAGGATATCGGGGTTGCAGAGGTCAACAATCGATTGGGCAACAAATCGCAAGAAAGGACGATGTGCTGAATAATCGGACGAAGCACTAACCAATGACGTGCTGTATAGTAGAATATCAATTCGCGTTGTAATAATTGTTTAGATCGAAGTAGAGTTTTAGTTTGTGTGTGCAAGAATAACTACGATAATGACAAAGACATAAAGCGAAACAAGTGTCGGAGTCAAGCGCGAAGGATTTGTTGGGGGTTCGAGAGTTCGACGGAAGTTCGAAGGTTCGTCGGGAATGCTGCCGGAACTAGCCAAGAATGAGTAGGGAGCTTGCCGAAGGGTTTTTCGGAAGCTTGCCGGAAGGTTCGTTGGAAGTTCGCAGAGCTCGCTGAGAAAGATCGAAGCTTGCCAAAGAAGCTCGTTGGAACTCACCAAGATCAAATCGTGAAGTCTAGGAGCTTGTCGGGAGTCCGCAGAATAGTTTCCGAGAGTTTATCGGAAGACCATCGGAAGTTCGCCGAAAGCTCGCCGAAAGAAGTCTTGACTTGCGGACTTTATAATAGCTTAGGAAATATCTTTAAATTCATAGTTAGCACGTTAATTAGGGTTAGGATTAGGTGTTAATCCTATAACCCAAGCTGAGGCCAATTGGGCCCGAGTTCGGACTGGTTTGGGCCAAGATTGGAGCCCAACCAGTGATCTGAAATAATGTAGGTGGTGGCACCGCCTAGAACCCGAGAACTGAGTTGTGGCACCGCCCAGCATCCGAGAGATCCGACGGTGGCACCGCCAACCTCGGAAACCTAAGAGAATTTAAATTTTGTAGCCCAAATTTGAATCCTCTTGGGGCCTATAAATACCCCTCAATTCCCAACTGAGAATATAACCTTTGGCAAAGCAATAGTTTGAGATAAGAGCCTTAGAAAAGTCTTAGCAAGTCTTGTTTTTCAAATTGCTTGAGTGTTCACCTCCTCCCATCTTGTTGAAAAGAATTGTAAGAGTGTGAACCACTTGTAAAGGTTGTAAGTGGGGTATTAGCCCTTCCCCTATGAAGAGATTTGCTAGTGGAAGTTGGGTGCCTCTTCGAAGAAGGCTTCGCAAGTAGATGTAGGTCATTTTGACCGAACCACTTTAAAACTGCTGTGTTATCTGGTTTGCATCCTACTCTTGCCATTTACATACTGCAAACTTCTTCACTTAGTCACTACGCTTCCATACACTTCTAAGTTATTAAGCTTTCAAAATCGGTTTTCATCGAAATTGGTTTTTATCGTATGAAAGATTTTTCCAAAACCAAAGTTTTAATCCGCTGCACTAATTCACCCTCCCCCCCCTCTTAGTGCCGCTCCGATCCTAACAATTATTTCATAATTTCAAATATATACATGTGAATAACCAAATGAATATCCATGAATAATAATTAAATTTTATTTACCACATGTAAAAATATAATCAATAATTCACATGAGAAAACTATAATACTAAACCGTAATTTATATTTTTTAATTAAATCCAATCAAAAAATAAAAAATATAATCATGATCAAATTCAATCACAATTATACTAAATCATATTTATCAATTTTATAATTGAGAATATAAATTATAATTCTCAATTTCATAATGGTAAAATTATAAATATGTTGACAGGACATAAATTAGAATTACGAAATTTATAAAGGGTAGAACTATAATTTGATAAAACCCTAGCCTCGAGGGGTTACCTCTGCCCGCGTGCAACCGCAGCATTGTCTCTACCTGCATGCAACTATCATGGTTCCTACCCACGTGTGGTCGCTGCCTTGGCGCGGCCTACCCACGCGTGATCGCCGCCGGTGCGCGGCTCTTGCCCATGCATGATCGCCGCTTGGGTGCAGCTTATGCCCATGCACGGTCGTCGCCTAGGCGCAGCCTACCCACATGTGGCTGCAACCTGGGCGGTTGTCTGCCCTCGCGTAGTCGTCATTTGGGTGCGGTGCTACCCGCGTGCGATTGTTGCCTACTGTATTGTGGTGCGCACGCTGCCCAGCGCAGTCTCTACCGCTAGCAAATTTGCTGGTTGTATGCAGTAAGGTCAGCGGCGACCATTGCTGTTTCACGATCATTGGAGAATATGGATCATTCATGTATCGTAAATAAAGATAATAGATCTAATATATTTGATCTCAAAAACCTAGGCTTTGATACCAATTGTTAGCATAAAATCTGTAATATGCTATATTAAATGTGAAAATAATCTTTTATGCTAGGATTGAAATCAAATATAGTTAGATCTGGTTTTACGATACATACCTTTTGATGTCATATGTAAAGGCACCGTCTTTAGATCCAAGATCGCTATCAATCTGCAAAAGAACTAGATCCTTCTCCTCTCTTTCTATCTTTTCACAGGACCACTTAGATTGATGGTTAGGAAGAAGAGTTGAGAGAGAGACTGTAATCCCTTAACTGAATCCTCTATGAGATGCGTAATATCTGTTATACAGTCTTTAGATGTCTTGTCTATTTATAGGTGAGAGTAGAGGGTCTAGGATAAGTTATTATGAGAGTTCCTCCTATCAAGGTCATCCCTTAAGGAATCATACTTTAAATGAACTTCTTTTCTATTAGCCAATATATGTCATCATAATCCAATTAGTTATATTATATATCTTATCTTTTTTTTTTTGTAAATATATATCTTATCCAATGATAAAAAGCCACAAAATCTAATAGAATGTGCTCACACAAAAGAAGAAGAAAGCACTTAAAGTGACATGGGATGAATCGAATACATCCGAAGACAAGGAGCAAACTAACAAAGATAAGGTGGAAAACTACACTTTGATGACTCTCGACAACGAGGTAAGTAACTTAACCGAAACCCCTTTACCTTACTATGAAATTACTTGATACATTTTATGAGTTAAGATTTATTATGAATCAAAATTTTTCATTAATTATCCTCTTACGATTCATCCAAACGAATCTTGATTCTTTCACTTGATATTTATGAGTTAAGATTTATTATGAATCAAGATTTTTCATTAATTGTCTTCCTAAGATTCATCTTAGTATTTTCTAAAGAGATGTATTCAAATTAACTATGATATGTCACTTGACTTCTTAATGTTTATGACTTGAATTTTATTATATACAATTACCTTATATTTATGATTTGTATATCTTATGAGCTGATTAAATCATTGATGTGAGAAAGAAAAAAATTACACTATTGTATTCTTCTCTTCTCTTTGATAATAACAAAGGGGGAGAAAGTTTTGCTAGCTTGCACATTTCAAGCAAAGAAAACTTGCTAGCTTGCAAAAGGAAGCAAAATTTGCTAGCTTGCACATTGTAAAAGAAAGCAAAATTGTTAGATTACATATTTCAAAGAAGTAGAAACTTGCTATCTTGCACATCTCAAGAGAAAAGTACTAACTTACTCATCACAAGAGAAGCAAAACTTGCTAGCCTTTATACTTCAAAGAGAAGTAACACTTGCCCACTTATTCGCTTGCATGTTCTAAAGTAATGTAAATCTTGTAAAAGTGCTAGCTTGAAAACTTACTAGTTACACTTCTCCTTTTTGTTGATGACAAAGGGGGAGAAATTATGATGATGAACATGTATGGTTTATGATAATAATCATGCATGGTGTACTTTGATCTTTTGAAATTATGATTATGCATGAAATACTCATGATTTTAAGATGTATGCAATGATGTGATTAATTAGTTTTTCAATATTCATGGTGCATGTAATGATGAAATAGTCATGATTTTCTGAATTCAAAGTTTCTATCAATATGACATATTGATAGGGGAAGTTTAGTTTAAACTCCATTATCAATTTGTTGTCATCATCAAAAAGGGGGAGATTGTTAAATCTCATATTTTGATGATGAAATCAATTGATGAAGTTATGATCTAATATGCATTTGAGTGACATGGGACTAACCTTGATCAAGGAAAGATAATTTGATTAAAGCATAAAGAATCAAACATTGGGCTGGAGTGGAACACGTCAGAAGATTAGACGTCGGGCCGAAGGAATGGTCGACATGCCAGAAGGACTTCGTGTCATGAGTTTGAGCATTATGCTGAAGGATCGGACATTGCACCAAAGTTGCAAGAGTCAACATACCGATTAGGGAATATGTCGAATAAAAGGACGATGTGTCGAAGGATCAGATGAAGCGCTAGATGAACCAATGACATGTCATACAACATAGGATTCATGCTTATAATCATATGTCTAGATTGAGTTAGTTTATGTCTAATTGAGTTGATTTTAGGGTGAAACAATGCCAACTCAATTAGGAGTCAATTGGACCTAAGTTAGAGCTGTTTTGGGTCAAGTAAAAGGTCCATTCGATCACCCATAAAAGGGCCAGGTAGTGGCACTGCCGGACTGGGTAGTGGTACTACCCAAACATAGTCTTCCAAACTATGTTAAGCAATGGTACCACCCAGTGTTAGTGCTAGTATTAAACTGACAGACAATGGTACCACTAGTACCCCAAAGACCCGGGATAAGACTATTTTGGCTCCAAATTTGAATCCATTCAGGGCCTATAAATACCTTAATCATCCCTACTCAGTTAAGATAAGAACTTGAACAAAAATAGTATGAAAACTCTATTGTAATTCCTTGAGAATTCTCCTCTAACTATATATTTCGGTTTTAGTTTAAGAGGGAGGTGAGTGGCTTGTAAAGGTTATCTCCTAAGCCTGTAAAAAGGAGAAAAGGGTTGTAAAAGGGTAATTGATCTTCGCCCATTAAAAGAAGATCGATAGTGGAAGCCAATGGCCTCGACAGAGGAGGAATCGGGAGTGGACATAGGTCATGACGGTCAAACCACTATAAATCCAATGTGCTCTCATCTTTGTTGTTTATCTTTATTGTTTACTTAATTTATTGCTCACTCTACCTTGCACATACTTTAAGTCAAGCACACTCAAGATTGGTTTTCATCAAACGAGATTTTGCTAAATCGTCGAAGCCCCCCCCCCCCTCCTCCTCTCTTAGTGCTGATTTCAGTTCTAACATTTGTTTCTTCTTAAATTATGCAATGGTAGCAAATTTTGGTTCTCTTTTGAGATATGCACACTAGCAATTCTTTCTCCCCTTTTGTCATTATCAAAAAGAGAGGAATAACACATTGGTATAAATGTTCAAGTCATCACATTAAAAATATCAAAAAAAATCAATTTGGTGATGAGGTTTACCATTCATGAATACAAAGGATCTATACATAATAAAACTCAAGTTGTAAACATCAAGAAGTCAAGTGACATATCCTTGTTTATTTGGTTAAATCCAATAACAAAACGAAAGAATCACAGTAAACAATTAAACCAAATCTCAAGTTATAATTCTGAGAAATCAAGAGAAACCATGATTCATATGGATAATTATCCTATTTAGTAAATAGCAAAAAGAAATATAGAAGAACAAAGAAGAGATCTTGATTCACATAGAATAAATCTCAAATTATAAATATCAAGATGACAGTTTGTTTACAATAGTCTCCTTGTTAGTAAAGAATAAGTCATAGAAGAAAAAATATATATTGATTCTCATAAAAGATATTCCAAGTTAAGAAATCAAAAGAAGGTTCATGATTCGGTTGAAAAAAATTTATTCAAATTCAAATCATCAAAATCATTTTCATAGTTCAAAATATTCATAAACAAAATGATATAAATAGATTCATTAATCTTTTTTTGAAAACTTGATAAGATAGGGATTGAGAAATTTTCAAGAAAAATGCTTTTCTCTTTTTTAGTTGTTTAGATTCATGTAATTGATTTCATATAAGCATGCCCAAGTCTTTTATCTCAAAACTATGTATCATGTTTTAAAAAAAAAAGATTCGGCATGACAATCACAAAAATCATCCAAATCAATAAAACATCACAATAAAACATGGTTTCATCACAAAAATCATCACAAATACAAGCATGCCCTTGTATAACACATTAAATTATAAAACATCTTCAATCAAAGGAGTTGTTACGAATAATTCTAATTCTAATGATCTTTTCTTTCGTTTGTATTGGATCTCCAATCATAAGCCTTGAGCATCCACTATAAAATATCATCTTTTGCTCCTAGTTTTTGATTTTAGAGAAATTTATAAGAATGGTGGGTTTATTCTAGGTACCCATTTAGCTTTGGGTCCCTCATGGTTGGATTTACCTATCTTAATTTTTAGCATTAAGTCATTCATGATTCGTTTAGGAACCCAAACTAATTTATGTAAGTCATATCTTTTATATGAACATTTATATTCATAATGACTATGTTTACCATAAAAATTATATTTAACCTTAGGGGTAACATGCAATGTGGGTCATTTAACAAAAGTAGTTGGCCTTTGTTAAGTGTTATTACTCACAAAGCTATTCCTTCTTTTCTTTAAACATGACCTTTGTTAGCAGGATTATGTTTAAAGATTTGTTACTAATTTTAAAATTTTCTAATATTTATTATAGTAAAATATTTTCCTTCTTAAGTGAATTTAACTCTTCACACTTAGTGCAAGGAGTTATCATGCAATTATCATGCTTATGTTTTAATTTTTCAAATTCACTAGCAAGAGAAGCATGATTATTTTTTAACAATTTATATTTTTTTACTAACTAATTTAAATTCATCAAACAAATCATGGAAAGCATCAAATAATTCATTATAAGGTAAAGGAGTTTCGGTTGAGTCATTTACCTCATCATCGAGAGCCAACAAAGCGTAGTTTGCCACCTTGCTTTTATTGGTTTGCTCTTTATTTTTCAATGTACTTAATTCGTCCCATGTCGCCTTGAATACTTTCTTTTTCTTTGGTAGCCTCTTCTTTTTAAGTTCATTTTTATTCTTAGATTCTTGTTTTATAAATTTTTTAAATTTTCTTTTGAGGAATTCAAAGTCATTTTGTTTTAAGTATCAAATCATTCCTGTTCTTTGGAAGGTTATTCTCGTATTCATCATATACAATACAAATCATTTCATAGGTCATTAATGACCTAATAAGTTCTTCAAGCGAAAAATTGTTCAGGTCCTTTGTTTTTTGTATTGTCGTTACTTTTGGATCCCAACTCTTTGGAAGGAATCTTAGAATCTTGTTTACAAGTTCAAGATTAGAAAAATATTTACTAAGTACTTTTAAATTATTGACGAGATCCGTAAAACGGGTATACATGTCTCCAATGGTTTCGCTTAACTTTATCTAAAATAATTTAAAACTATGCATTAAAAGATTAATTTTAGATTCTTTAACTTTATTTGTGCCTTCATGAGTTACTTCTAGTATGTGCCAAATCTTATGTATAGTTTCGCATAAAAAAATACGATTAAACTCATTTTTATCTAAAGTGCAAAATAGAGCGTTCATAGCTCTAGCATTTAAAGAAAATATTTTTTTCTCTAGATCAATCCATTTGTCTATTAGTCTAAAGGGTTTTTTAAAGTTATTTTCAATAATATTTCATAAATTAAAATCCATAGAAAGCAAGAAAACTCTCATATATGTTTTCCAATACGTGTAGTTCATCCCCATTGAACATAGGAGGATGAGTGATAAAATATCCCTCTAGATTGCTGATAAAAACCATTTAAACTCTCTTGGGTGTTAAACCAACCGACAGGTGAGAAGGTTTTGTCATAGTCAACATCTTGCATTTGACAATACCCCTTAGCCACTAGCCTCGCTTTATAAGTCTCTACTTTTCCATCTACTCCGATCTTCTTTTTGAAGATCCATTTGCAACCAATGGGTATGATACCCTTGGATGCATCAACTAGGTTCTAAACCTTATTGGAGTACATAGAATCCATCTTAGAATTCATAGTTTTTTGCTACTTCTCGAAGTCTATACTCGTAATAGCCTTCTTGTAGGCCTAAGGATCAATATCCTCGATATCCTTTTATCTGATATATCCCACATATCTCTTAGGAGGATAGAATACTCTACCAAACTTTTGTAAAGTCAGAACTTGTGTGTTATGTACTTGAATAGACTTAGATTATGAAATGGTGCTTGAGCTAAGTTCTCTAACCTCACTTAACTCTATTATGCTCCCACTATCTCCACCAAGAATGTATTTCTTCCTAAGGAACACTAACCTCTTAGCTACAAAGACCTTTAGGTCTTTAGGGTGATAGAAATAATACCCACAAGTTTTCTTAGGGTATCCCATAAACTTGTACCACTCCGTCCTTGATTCCAACTTGTCGAGGTTGTATCTCTTAACGTGAGCAAGGTAGCCCCAAATCTTAACAACCCTAAGATCAGACTTTTTTTCTTTCTATATCTAACATAGTGTAGATACTACCAACTTAGTTGGAACTCTATTCAGAAGCTAAGCTATGGACTCCAAGGCGTATCCCCAAAATGAGATGAGTAGGTCGGTAAAATTCATTATGAATCGCACCATGTCTAACAACGTGCGATTCTTCCTTTCGGATACACCATTGAGTTGAGGTGTATAAGGTGTCCACTAGGATAGAATCTCATAATCCTTGAGGAACTGGGTGAACTCTATACTCAAGTACTCACCTCCTCAATTTGATCAAAGAGTTTTGATGCTCTTTCCAGTCTAGTTCTCTACTTTATTCTTATACTCTCTGAATTTCTCAAAGGCTTCGAACTTATACTTCATCAAGTACATATGTCAGTACTCGGAGAAATCGTTAGTAAAAGTAATGAAGTAGGCTTCAGTAACTTTTGAATCCTTCCCTCATGGGTATAACCTAGCTTACAATACTATAGGTATGTATTGTTCACCTCATCTTGATAATGTTAAGTTGGTAAATGGGAGAAATCGATTCCCAACATAGGTTGAGTTAGTTAAATCCCTCGAGGCTCACCTATATCGCGATTTGGTATCTTACCTATGACATAGAGATGCCACCGGTGACTTGAGGACATTGTATGTTTGGTTGAGTCCCTCAAGGGCATATCATCGAATCAAACTCATCTTGTAATGATGGTAATAACTTAACCGAACATCATGGTTGGTTGAGTCCCTCAAGGCCGTGATGATTCAGATGCCAAACAGGACAGGAATCATAAAGAGTTGTGATCGACAAGAGTTGCCTACCTTTTCGGGCTTAGCGTGATTGATCAAATTCCTCGATATTACATTGATTCTCGATGTTACATTAAGATGCTGATTGGATCCTGATCCCCACTAGAGATCCATTGGGGGTCTCTGATTCACATATCAGATGGAGTTGTATGATTCACGAGAAAATAGTAGGAGTAAGTTAAGATAAAAGTCCCTTGATTGTTTACTCTTTGCAAACTATACATGTTATTTCTTTCTACTACATATTTATTTTTAGAAAATACCATTTTCAAATTCCTTATAAGGCATACTTGATATCAACCATCTCATTGGCCTAAATTACATGGATTGGCTTCGCAACCTGAGAATAGTTCTCATGATAGAGAAAATTACATACGTCCTTGATACAATGATGCCTACGCCCGAGGAAGAGGTAAGCGTGGATGAAATCGCTCGTTACATGAAGTACATAGATGACTCCACTCTTACTCAGTGTTATATGTTGGGCTCCATGACTCTCGAGTTACAAAGATAGCATAAAAAGATGGATGTGAGATCCATTCTCCTACAGGTCCCTAAATTGTTTGAGGAATAAGGAATGACTCAATGATATGAGATATTCAAGAGTTTCTTCCATACTATGACGACTAAGGGGAGACTGGTTCGAAATCATTTCCTTAAGATAATTAAGTAGATAAAGAAACTTATAGATCTAGGAATAGTCCTAGAGGATAACTTGTATATGAATCTTGTACTTCAGTCCCTACCAGATTCCTTTTCTCAGTTCATCATAAATTTAAGGGCGATGGTGGCACTGTCCAGTGTCAGATTGGTAGGTGATAGTACTACCCAATGTAGATAGTGGTACCGCCCGTACCTAGAAGACCCAGAAATTTAAATTTTTGGCTTTATTTTTTAAACCATTTGGGGCTTATAAATATCCCACTTGGGCAATAAGAAAGGAGTAAGAATTCTTAAGGAAAAAATTATGGAAACTTTGTCAAAACATTGAGTTCCCTCCTCTTTGAGATTAGAAGTTGATTTAAGAGAGGTGTGTAAGGGTTACCTTATAAAAATGGGATGTAAATGTTCTCTCCTAAGCCTATTAAAATGAGAAAAGAGTTGTGAGAAGATATTTGATCTTTGTCCATTAAAAGAACTCATATTATATGTTTCCCATGAAAATCGACTTTATTTGTTAAAGAACCCACATTATATGTTCTCTATTAAAATAAATATAATTTTTGTGGTAGATGTGGATATTTTGCTTATAAATATTCATTTAAAAAATATAGCTATACAAATTAGTTTGGGTTCCTAGAGGAACCATAAATAACTTATTATCATTAGTCAAAATAGATAGATCTTTTTATGAGGGGCCCAAAGTTAAATTGGTACCTAAAGGGAACCCCCATTTTTTGTAGATATGTCTACAATCAAAAGCTAGGGGCAAGAGATGGTACCTTGATAATGAATGCTCAAGGCATATGACTAGAGATCCAATACATTTCTTTAAGCTCACTAGTCAAGATGGAGGATTTGTCACCTTCGAAGATAACAATAAAGAAAAAATTATTAGCAAAGGAAATATAGGTAACAAATCAAACCTTTTGATTAAAAATGTTTCATTAGTAGATTGTTTAAAACATAACTTACTAAGCATTAGTCAATTGTGTGATAAAATTTATAACATCAAATTTGAATCTAATGCTTGCATTATAGAAATACCACACATAAATAGATCTTTGATTGCTTTAAGGACTAACAATGTCAATACTATTAATCTTAATGAGTTTTATGATGAAACTTGCTTTCGATTTTAAATGATGATGCATGGCTTTGGCATAGAAGATTAGGTCATGCAAGTATGAAACTAATTTCATAAATTATAACTAAAGAACTTATAAGATGTATGCCTAAAATTAAATTTGTCAAAGATAAAGTTTATAATGCATGCCGACTAGGTAAACAAATAAAAAGTAGCTTTAAATCTAAAAATCAAGTAAGTACCTCTAGACCACTACAATTAATCCATATGAATTTATTTAGATCAATTGATACAACAAGTCTAAGAGGTAGTAAATATGTCTTTGTAATTATTGATGATTATAGTAGATATACTTAAATATACTTTTTGGCACATAAAAATGATTACTTTAAATATTTTTTAAAATTTTATAAAATAGTTCAAAATGAAAAGAGTTTTATGATTGTCTCTATTCGAAGTGATCATGGTGGTGAAGTTCAAAACTATAATTTTTAAAAAAAATTATGATTTAAATGGGTATAACCATAACTTCTCTACTCTAAGAAACCCTCAACAAAATATAGTTGTTGAGAGAAAAAAAAAGAGTTTACAAGAAATGGCAAGAACCATATTTAATAAACATAGCTTACCTAATTATTTTTGGGTTGAAGCTGTTAACATGACATGCTATATCATGAATAGTATTCTAGTAAGATAAATACTTTCCAAAACTTATTATCAATTGTAGAACAACAAAAACACCCAACATTTTATATTTTAAAGTTTTTTATTATAAATGACTTATTTTAAATGAAAAAGATGTCTTAAAAAATTTTGATACAAAATCCAATGAAGGCATATTTCTTGGATATTCCTCTATTTCTGAAGTATATCATGTCTTTAATAAAAGACCTCTAGTTATTGAAGAATCTATTCTTGTTGTTTTTAATAAGATTTTTAGATTTAAGAAAAATGATATTAATGATGAATTTTGATTTTGATACTTTAAATTTGAATGAAAACTCTCCTCTTCCTAGTAACTTGGATGCATCTACTTTCAAAAAATTCTTACCCAAGGAATAAAAGTATATAGGTGCTTATCCTAAGAAGCTAATCATTGTAAATACATCAAAAAGTGTTCAAACTCATTCTTCTTTTAATTTTTTTTATGCGAATGCGACTTTTTTTATCTCAAATTGAACCAAAATGCATTGCCGATGCTCTATAAGATGAATCATGGGTTTTTGCAATGCATGAGAAGTTAAATCAATTTGAGAGAAATGAGGTGTGGAAGCTTGTTCATAGACCTAGTGACCATCTTATAATTGGCACTAAATGGGTCTTTAGAAACAAGCAAGATGAACTTGGTATCATGGTTTGAAACAAGGCTAGATTAGTGGCCAAAGGTTTTAACCAAGAAGAAGGTATCGATTATTAAGAAACCTTCACACTTATTGCAAGATTAGAATTCATAAGGATACTCCTTGCCTATGTTAGTTGTAATAATTTTAAATTATTTCAAATGGATGTTAAAAGTACTTTTTTTAGTGACTTTATTTCTGAAGAAGTTTATGCTGAACAACCACCCAAATTTGATAATACTATTTTTCTAAATCATATTTTTAAGTTATCTAAGGATCTTTATAGATTGAAACAAGCCCTAAGGGCTTGGTATGAGAGGTTTAGTTCTTTTCTAATTAAGAATATTTTCTTTAAAGGCAAGGTCGATACCATATTGTTTATTAAATATTTTAAAAATAATTTTTTTATTATTCAAATTTACGTTGGTGATATTATTTTTGGTTCTACAAGTGAGTTTTCATATGAATATTTTGCTAATAGTATGAGCCAAGAATTCGAAATGAGTTTAATAGAGGAATTAATCTTTTTTTTAGGTTTACAAATCAAACAACTTAATGATGATGCTTTTGTTAGTCAAACTAAGTATGCGTTAGATCTATTAAAATAATTTAATATGAATAGTGTTAAGGCTATTAATACACCAATAAGCACTTCTACAAAATTAAATATAGATATTGATAGATAATATTTTGATCAAAAGACTTATAAGGGTATGATAGGTAGTTTACTATACCTCACAGTAACTAGATCTAATATTATGTTTAGTATTAGACTATATGCTAGATTTCAATCTAATTCTAGGTAATCTCACCTAAAAGCTATTAAAAGGATTTTCAAATATTTAAAAGGAACTCCTAATTTAGGATTATGGTATCCAAAATTAAAAAAAATTAAATTAATTGCTTATGTCAATACTGATTTTGCTGGATATAGAATAGATAGAAAAAACACATCTGAAACATGTCAACTCTTAGATCATGCACTTGTTTCTTGGTCTTCCAAGAAATAAAATTACGTTGCATTATCTACAACTGAAGCTGAATATATAGTAGTAAGTGCTTATTGTGCACAAGTTATTTGGATGACAAATACTTTAGAATACTATAAAATTTATTTGAATAACATCCCTATAAAATGCGATAACACTAGTGAAATATATTTAACAAAAATCTCATTCAACACTCTAGAATTAAACATATTGACATTAAATATCATTTTATTAGAGATTATGTTAATAATCATGATATATCTTTAGAATTTATTGATACAAAGCATCAATTAGCCTATATTTTTATAAAACCATTGAATGAGGAATAATTTGATTTTATTAGAATAGAATTAGGTATGTTAAATCTTATATCTTTTTCGGATCATTATCTTGATTTCTTAGTTTTTATGACTTGAGTTTTATTTTTGAATAAAAAACATGACTCATGGATTTTCGGTATTCTTGATTTGAATCAAGATCATTTCTTATGATTCTATATTTACAAAAGAATACTTATCAAATTGATTCATGATCTTTCGGATTTATGACTTGATCTTCTATGTGTTCATGTGATGATTGAAATTTTTGCACCATTGAATTCTTCCCCTCTTCTTTTTTTTTTATATAATGACAAATGGGAGAAAGAGAAGTGCTATTTTGCATATCTCAAGAGAAGTAAAGTTTTAGCTTGCCCATCTCAAGAAGCAAAAGTTACAAACTTGCACAATCTCAAAAGAAAAGCAAGAATTACTAGCTTGCACATTTCAAGCAGAAGCAAATATTGCTTTCACATCTCTAATACTTGCTAGCTTGCATATTCTAAAGTGATATAAAAATTTCTAAATTGATATCTTACATGTTTTAAAAATTGTTAGTTGTATTTTTCTCCTTTTTGTTGATGACAAAGTGGGAGAAGTAAAAAACAACAATGAATGAGTTGAAAATAATGATGAAGAAATGATGAATGTTTTGAAAATGTAAATATTTTGAAATCATGCTTGATGACTTTTATTTTGAAATTATGCATGATGATGATTTGAAATCTTACGTTTTGGTATCATGCATGTTATGCCCAAAGTGATGATTTGAAATTATGCATGTAATGATGCATGTAAGTAATGATATTATTATGATGGATATAATGTATGCAATGTTATGCATATAAAGTGTGAAATGATGAACTTTGTAAAGAAAATTATTAAAATTATTTGGATTTGAATTATAAAGTTGTGATTTTCTGAATTCAAAGTTTCTTTCAATATGACATATAGATAGGAGAGTTTAATTTAAATTTCATCATCAATTGCTTGTCATTATCAAAAAGGAGAAAATTACTGAATCTCATTTTTTTATGATGAAATCAATTGATGAGTTTATGATATAATATATTGTTTGAGAAAAATAATACAAGACTAACTTCAATCAGAAAAGGCAAAACAATTAAAGCAAGAAGAAACAAACATTGGGCCGGAGTCAGAAAATGGGTATCAAGCCAAAAGAATCAGATGTTGTGCTAAGATCAAAAGTTGTAAGAGTCAATTTGCCAATGGATCGGGTGATATACCGAAGGTTTGGGCGATACATTAGAAGTTCGCTGGAAGTTCGTCAGAAGTTCGTTGGGAGTTTGGATGAACAAATAATAAGCCGGACAACTTAGATTTATTGTTTTGTAATTGTTTATGTATTTATTGTCAAAGTTAGGCCTTAATATTAGTTCAGCTTAGGTGTAACCCTACTAACTCAATTAGGGGGCCAACTGGGCTTAAGTTAGGGTTGTTTTGGGTCAACTGGAAGGCTCATTCGGTGACCCTTAGCTAGCCTAAGTTGTGGCACCGCTTGAGGCTCAGCTCCCAAGCTATCTGGGCCATGGTACTACTAGAGCTTAGTCTCTGTGGCCCTATCAGGTGGTGGTACCACCTAGTATTAGACTGACAAGTGATGGTACCACCAGTTGTCAGTCTTACAAACGATGATACCGATAGTACCTTGGAAACATAGGATGAGACACTTTTTTGCTCCATTTTGAAGTCATTTGAGGTATATAAATACCCCAATCTTTCTTACTTATAAGGCACAAAATTAAGAACAAAATTCTTTAGATTCTAAGTTGTAAAAGTCTTGAAAAAAGTGCAAAGTGTCCTCCTCCTCTTCCTTAAGTTTTGTGAGACTTGTAAAGGTTATCTCCTAAACCTGTGAAAAGGAGAAAGAGTTGTAAGAGGATAGTTGGTTTCACCCATTGAATGGAGATGATTAGTAGATGTCAATGGCCTCGATGGAAGAGGAATCGGGAATGGACATGGGTCACGAAGACCGATCCACTATAAACTCGATTTGCATTTATATTCTGCTTTTCATTACTATTACTCTAAGTTAATTGCTTATTTCACTTACTCTAAGTCAAGTGCATTCCTGATACAAATTTTTTTATCGAACTAAAGTTTTTCAAAATTGATTATTTTATCGAAAGTACTAATTCACCCCCCTCTTAGTGCCAAAACGGTCCTAACACATTTGAGTGACGTGGGGCTAACTTCGAGCATTGAAAGAAAAATTGATTAAAGTAAGAAGAATCATATGTTGGGCCGGAGTGAATCATATTAGAAGATTGGATGTCAGGCCGAAGGATTGGTCGACATGCCGGAAGGACTTTGTGCCATGACTTCGAGCATCAGGCCGAAGAGTCAAACATTGTGCCAAGGAAATCGAATTTTGTGGGGGGTCAATATGTCAATTGGGCAATACGCCGAAGGAGAGGACGATGTATTGAAAGATCAGATAAAGTGTCTGATGAACCAATGACATACCGGACAACATAGTATTCTCACTTTGTAATCATTTGTCTAGATCAAAGTAATTTAGGAAACTAATTGAGTTAGTTTTTGGTGTAATCATGCTAACTTAATTAGAGGTCAATTGGGCCTAAATTTGAACTGATTTGGGCTCATTGGGAGGCCCATTTAATGACCCAAAAGTTGAGTCAAGCGGTGGCATCGTCAAATTGGCGATGGAACTTCCTATGAGCTGAAAAAGTCAAAAGCTCAATCTCTAAAGCTGTCAGGCAATGGTATCCCCATACTAGGTGGTGGTACCACCTAATGTCAGACTAGCAAGCGATGGTATCGCCCGTAACCAAAAGACCCAAAATTTTAAATTTTTTGCTTCATTTATGAAACCATTTGGGCCTATAAATACCCCACTTGGGCAACAAGAATTCTTAAGGAAAAAACTGAGAAAACTCTGCCAAAACGTTGAGTTCCCTCCTCCTTGAGCGTAGAAGTTGATCTAAGGGAGGTGTGTAAGAGTTACCTTATAAAAAGGGGGTGTAAAGGTTCTCTCCTAAGCCTATTAAAAGGAGAAAAGAGTTGTAAGAGGGTAGTTGATCTTCGTCCATTGAAAGAATATCATTAATGAAAGTCGATGGCCTCGACGGAAGAGGAATCAAGAGTGGACGTAGGTCACAACGACCGAATCGCTATAAATTTGATGTGCTCTTTTCCTTACTATTTATTTTTGTTACTAATTGATTTAACTATCTATTGCTTTTGCTTGCACTCTATATTTAAACATCTTTTTGATACGGGTTTTATCAAATAATTTTTTTTCAAATCGATGTTTTTACGAAAGCACTAATTCACACCCACCCACAATCCCCCTCCACCACACCTACCCACCCCCCCCCCCCCCCCCCCCCTCCCGCCTCCTCTTAGTGCCGATTTCGATCCTAACAAAGTAAATATTACTAAGAATGACCCGACAAAGGACAAAGGCTAGTGCTTCTATTACGACAAAGATGAGAACTATAAAAAGTACCTTATAGAGAAGGTGAAATAGAAGCTTGGAGAAGCTTCAAGTACATTAATGATCAGTCACCATTTATCATATTCTTATAATAACATATAGGTATTGGACATCGATAGTACTTATCACATCTATAATTTGTTATAAATTCTAGCAAGACTTAGGAGATTGGCGAGAGGTGAGATGGACTTCAAAATGGGCAATAGAGCAAAAGTTACTATAGTGATTGTTGGCAAAGTCACCCTTCTAGGGAAATCTAGTGGTGACATCACATGCGCAGTGGAAGAACAAAAAAGAATCCTAGATTTCCACAAAAAGATTTCATCATCATGCGAAGATTGTTGAGCAAAAATTGTAAAATCAAAAACTGTGCATATATAAGAGATGTATTTTACCAATGGAGATCGTATATCCCTAAAAGCCTATAGATTTGTGGGAGAGGATGAAGGAGGTCAACTGTCCTCCTCTCTAGCAATGATCTACATAGTAGGGGCTACGAAGGCACTCCTCGATTTACTACTCAAATCTCCACACACCCCAAATAAGGGGTTGGTAGTTGAGGAGGAGAAATGGAGAGGAGAATAGGAGGTGACATCCAAAAAGGCCTAGCCTATGACCCTTTGGTTCCCTCATATTCGTAGAGGCCTCTATCAACTTAACCCTAATAGATCCTACCCTATTAGGTACTAGATCTTTATCCAACTACCCAAGCCTCTTATATTAGTAGATCTTTACCCAATAATCTTTTATTGGCTCTTATTAGATCTCATCCATAGGATCAAATAATTCAGGGGTTTATTCGATATTCAATAAGATATGGGCTCCAGCAGATATCTCATATCTGAACCTATACTCGTCACAACACCTACCATATGTATGTGACCCTCTAGGCCCAATATTTAACTGACCATAAGTCATACTTATCAGAACTCCTTCTAGTTCAATGAATTATTATCTTCATAATAATTCACTCGACTCATCGACTACGGATATACTATGCCATTACACCGTAATCCCTAGACGATACAAGGGAATCCAATCCTTTAGACCTATATGTCCTTAGTTACCATATATCTATAGTCCTTCATCTATCTAATACCCTAGAGACCATATATCAAGCATGGTGTTGTTAGGCCCATATGGTTTCTACTCGAGTCTCACTCTAATCATATTCTCTTGGAGAACTCTTTCTCTCTCAATTAGAATGACCGTTTGTGCTAGATTTGGAACTCTTAAACCTATAAGTTTAGTTTTAAAGAGTGAATTACTCATACATGGCATCCTTAATATTTCAAATCTAAGGACCAAACACAGAACTGATACTATAGAATCGCTCTTTGACAATGAAGTATTATTTACCAACCAACATTTCGTAAGTGGATTATTCAGTGAACTCATTCTCTAATAAGAACATGCACTATATCCTTAGTATCCCCACATAAGTAGCTATGAGACCAGCTGCCTCCATCATATAGAACGGTGTATAGCACACCGATTTATCCAATTATTTTAATGTCCCTCTCGAGTAACCTATGATCGGGAATATTTTGGATATATGCTTAAAGGTAACTTGGTCTCATTATTATTATCTCATCATTATCAAATTCTCATTGTATAGATCCAAAAACATTACAATATATATTTATTAAATAATATAAAGTAAAAAAATATCATCATATTAATAACAAAACAAATTATGTAATATGTCACATGTATCATCATTCACGTGATTGGTTTACAACACACATATAACTAGCATAAGTAAGAAAGTAACTCAAAGATTAAGAAGAAAATGCTTTGTTTATAATTTACCAAGGGTTTGATAATATAATGTTTGATATCATCGCTCTTGTAAATACTTCAAAAGAGGCTAAGGAAATGCTTCAAAAAGTATTCGATGGTATGGATAGGAAAAAAAAAACTTCATCTATAAGTTTTACAAGCTAAGTTTAAAAAATTACAATAAGACACTTTTAAATCTATTTCTAATTAATTCTTAAAAATTATTTCTATTATTCATTAAATGAGATGAAATGATGAATAAATATTTGATCAAAGAGTAATTAAAAAAAATACTAAGATCTCTAGATCCAATGTTTGATTTTATTGATGTAATGATTGAAGAGTCTAAAGATTAGGAACAAATGCCTTTTATAATAATTGATGGGTTATCTTTAAGTTGATGAACAAAAGCTTACAAAAAAAAAATGGAGAAGAAAATTTTATAAAACAAACACTATAAATCAAGTTTACTTTTAAAAATAAAAGTGAATCAAAATATCACAGAGGAAGAAGTTATAGATAAAGAGGAAGAGGTGGCAAAAATTAAACCAATAAAAAATCTTAAAATAATAAAGGTGATGGAGAAAATTTTAGGTGAAGACGTGGCCGAGGCTGTCAATATGCTACAAATTCTAAAATATATAAAATATAATGTTATGTTTGTAAAAAGTATGGACATTACTCCTTTGAATATTATTATAATCCTAACAATCAAATTGATAAGATAAATTTTGTTAAAAAGAAGAGAAGAATGAAAATCATATTGTGTTACCAACTTATGATAATTTTAAAAAATATCAGTTTATGACATAGTATCTAAATATAGGGGCTTCAAATCATATGTGTGACATCAAAGAACTATTTTTCGAAATAGAGATAAATTATTCTAACAACATTATATTTGGTGATCTATCTCAAAGACCAGGAAGAGACAAAGATAAGAATAAAAAATAAAACTTAATAATAGTAAAGAATTATACATTTCAGTTATTTATGATGTTCTTAATATGAAAAATAATATTGTGAGCTTGAGACAATTACTTGAAAATGGTTATGATATTAAGATGAAAGATATGGCTCTCACAATTTATGACAAAAATAAAATATTAACCTCACATGAAACTAGCAAAGACTATAATGTTTCCTTTATATTTATGTAGTTTTGATTAGTCAAATTATTTTAAATCTAATATTGAAGATAATTCTATATTATGATATTTTTTATATGCTCACTTAAAATTTGAGGTCTTGAAACTTATAATATAATGATATGATTGCCAAGAATTGATCGTTCACTCTTTATGTGAAATACATGTCATGAGCAAGAAAGAAAGCCTTTCAAATTAAGAAAAATAAAAAGAGTATGTCATCAACTTGATCTAGTGCACTTAAATATTTATGACCTTATTAGTCCAGTATAACTCGAAGGAATTAGGTATTTTCTTACCTTCATTGATAATCATAATAGCAAAACTTAGATTTACATGTTAAAAAAAATTTAAGAATTTAATTGAAAGACAAATTAGTTGTAAGATTAAATGTTTAAGAATAAATATGAGTGATGAATACATATCAGATGAATTTAAAAGATTTTATAGAAATAATAAAATTTTACATCAATTCACCATGTCGTACATACCTCAACAAAATAGTATCTCAGAAAAAAAAAAAAGAACTATATTTAATATAATTCAATGCATGTTAAAGGAAAGAAGAATTCCTAAGAAATTTTGGAGAGATGTTATTGCTTACGTAGTTTATTTGTCTAATAGGTTTCTAACAAAGTGAATCAGTAATGTTACACTATAATAAATTTGGAGCTTACAAAAACTAAAAGTCAATCATTTGAGAATTTTCAAAAGTGTTGTATTTTCTAAGATACTAGAAGAAAAGAGAATAAAATTTGAGGATAAAAGTTAGAAATATATTTTGTTATGTTATATTGAGAATTTTAGTAGTTATAAACTCTACGTATGATCTTATCACAAACAAAGTTATGATGTCAAGAGATATTGAGTTTGATAAACAATAGATTTGGAACCGAACAAATAATGAACAACATAGAAAGCTATAGCTTCAAAAGAGGATGATATAATACAAACAAGTATCGAAGAATCTTTATATCATCACATAGATCGACTTAGTCCATGATTTAAGAATTTCGATTGTAAAAAGGATAAGAACGATTCAAGAGCTATATGTTGTGACTTGAAGGATTGATACTAATAATGATGAGCTTTCTTTATTTTATTTTTTTTCAGAATATGATCCATTAACTTTTGAAGAAGCATGTTGAGAAGAAAAATTATAACAATCTATGAATGAGAAAATTCATGCTATTAATAAAAATAATATATACGAGCTTACTACACTTTCAAAAGACCACCAAGTAATCAATGTTAAGTAGATTTTAAAATAAAAAGAAATGAACAAGGGAAGATGAAAAAATACAAGGTCTAATTGGTTGCAAAGGGACACAAACAACAATATGGGATCGACTATAAAGAAGTATTCGCACTAGCTGCTCGATTGGAGATAGTAAGATTACTTATCTCCCTAGCAATTCAAATTGAATAAAAAATTTTACAAATGTATATCAAATCAGTATTTCTTAATGGATTTCTTGAAGAAGAGGCATATGTTCAATAACCCTTTGGTTTTATTATTCATGACCATGGATTTCTTGGATAAATAATTATTTTATTCAAAATAAATTTTCTAAATATCCACATGAATATGCTCTTTATATGCAGTTTAACTCTGATGGAGATATCCTATTTATATGTTTGTATGTAGATAATTTAATTTTTACATGTAATAATATCTCTATGACTAAATATTTTAAACACTCTATAAAGAAGGAGTTTCAAATGACCAACTTATGTCTAATGATTTATTTTCTCAGTATCAAAGTTATACAAGACAATGAAAAAATTTTCATTGAAGAATTATGCAAAGAAGATTCTAGAAAAAATTTTCATGAAAGATTGTCACCCAATTAATACACATACGGAATATGGCATCAAGTTAACTAAGGAAGATGAAGGTAAACTAATTAATCTAACTTATTATAAAAGTCTAGTTTGATATTTAACACTCGATATATTATTTGGAATTAGTTTAATAAGTAGGTATATGAAAACTCGACTTCTCATTTAAAGGTTGCTAAAGGAATTTTATAATATATTAAAGGAATAATAAAGTATGAAATGTTATATTCATCATCTAGAAGATTGAAACTCATTGGATATAGTAATAGCGATTGAGTTAGAAGCTATGATGATCGAAAGAGTATAACCATATTTGTATTTTATTTTAATGAAGCTATATTAATATAGTTTTAAAAAAATATAACATATCATTACTCTATCAAATTGTGAAATAGAATATATAGCAATATTTTCTTTTATTTGTCATGTAATATGGCTAAGAAGAGTACTCTAAGAAATTCATATGTCTAGGAGAAGTCAACCAAGTGTTATATTGATAACAAATCATTTATTCCCTTAGTTAAGGATCTAGTCTATCACGAAAGATCGAAACATATTGACACATGATTTTATTTTATAAGAGATCATGTTAAAAATAAAAAAAGTGAACAAGTGGCCAATATACTTAAAAGACCTTTCAAATTTAAATTATTTTAATAACTTTGAAAGAAACTTAACGTGATGAAATAAGTTTAAAGAAAGAGAATGTTAGAATTAAATTTGTCAATATCTCGTAAAGATGTTTATTGTATCAAGGTCTATAGAAAGAGTTTCTCCTAACACAGAATATTTCATTTTGTCCTACTTGTTGTAGTTCAATAGAATTCACATCCATGTGGTCGTGACTTGTTTAGCTTGGATACCTTTGACGCCGATCACATGGATAAAGACGAGTAGATAGGCCTCTCTAAAATAAGCATCTACTTAATAGTGTTGTTGAATCAATGTCATTCCAAAAGATGATTAAGACAATCACAATTACTTCTTTTGTGTGGCTCATTATGGATTAGAAAAGAAACAGAAATGGTGGCATTAGAGACACTACTCATATAGATTCTTAATCTCTTCTCAGTCTTTGTATAAGGATTAATTTAGCTGCATGATTGATCTTGAATTTTCCTGATCATTCTTCTACCATCAACGAGAAATGCAACTGTTGGAAAGTGAAGTTGACAATGGTATGCAACTTCGAACAAAGCATATATACCTTGAAGATGACAAGAACTCTTCTTTCGAAGCAAATGACAAGCACATAAATTTCTTTTCTTTTATTTCTTTTTATGGAAAGAATCATTGTCTCATGCACTGAAAACTGGATCTTTGAGGTTGGATTCTTCTTTTTTTTTGTGTCTCAAGTGTCTGATTTCGAGTTTTCTCTTTTCTCTGGCATGATAAGGTTGAGATTTTTCTTGCAAGTGGATTCCTATTGTTCTGTTCTTTTCCTCTAACTTGCACGACCTGAACTTTATGAGGTCACAGTTGTAAATAAATTAATGCTTTTGGGTCTGAATTTTATCTTCCTTCTCTTTATCTATTTCTTATGAGATGGCAGCATTTTGAGGTACAGCACCAAAGCGAAAGATGAGAGGAGAGTTTCCCAATCTTTGCTCTCGTCAACAACATCACTAATGAATCTGATCTTAAGGTGCTAAGATAAATATTGAATATGATTTAGAATTGAAGTTTGAACAAAATATTGAGTTGTAAAGTATTGAAATATGTGTTAGAATAATATCAGCAGCAATAACTCATGTTCTTTAATCAATAGTTCTTTTACATTGTTGGCATCTGGTTTTCTTGAATTTTATTGGAGCTGCATCTTGTTGATCTGATGATCTTTCATAATACTCCTCACCCAGGACCCTGTGATCTTCTGATTTCTACAAAATACCATTGACTGTTAGCTATTATTGTTGATTGTGGAATTTAGTGATACACAAGATGCACAGATTGCTTCTCATCATGGTGTGCCTTTGTGCAGTTCTTACACCTTTGCTACCCCCAGAAGTTTGCGGAACATGTGGGAGATCCTGACACAAATCAGACTGATTTCACTCTACTGTTACTGCTTTCTGAAATCAGGCATTCTTCTTATTGTATTTTGAGTGGGTATCTCCATCTTTCTTGTTCATTTTCTCAAATCATTTTGCAGGTTTGGTTGATATGATGATACACACTGCTGTTCCCTTTGGCTTCAAGAATCTACAGACAAGATGGAATTGTCATAAGAGATTAACCTAAACGTGAGATCAAATTGTAAGTTGGCATCAGAACTTTTTGTTGTGTTGACATGAAATAGCAGATGGCAAGTGGTACAATGTCTTGTGCTTTGGGAATTTAAATACCATAATGGTTATCCTATTTTGATTGAAATGATTGTAAATTAAATGCTGCAATTTTCTGATGGCATGGATTTCCATTTCCAAGATCTGTAACTCCAGCCACTAAATGATTTATATACCCCACTGCAAGAACAAATTGGATGTCTCCACCTTAGTATCAAAGAAACAAGAGGTGAAGGTAGCTAGAATTAAAATGTTCAGCATCTGTTCCCCTGTGTAATTAGTATTATTATCATCAAAAATAAATATTACAGGAAAGAGCCAAAGTTATTTGGAATTTGTATCAATTTTTATGTGACTAGAAGAAAAGTTTTACAGCTGATAGGAAATATAAAGGAGGGTTAATTTTATTGCTTAAATGCATGAAACTATGAGTTGATAAGCATTAGTAACATTATCACGATCCAATCAGATCGATAATTGATCTATTATTTGAATGAGCCTCAGCCCATGATTCAACTCTTTAACACAATTCAATTATCTTCTCATATCCAATCTAAAGTATCTTAATCTTTTCTACTTAAATATATAATAAATTAAATAATAATAATAATAATAATAATAATAATTTTAATTTTAATTATTTAGAGTTGATCATATGAATCTTTTATCATCATTCAAAAAATATATATTTAGTTAAGTTAAAAAAATTAAAATTAAAATTAAATAAAGCGTGATGAGTTAAAAAAATAAAAACTAAATAAGTGATATATACATTAATTTTATTATATTTTGTAAGCATACGTGTGATATAAAATTATTTCATTTTAGGAATAAATATATTTGACAAAGATGATAAGGATAATCTGATACAAAAGATGCGACAGATTCAAATTGGAGGTGATGTATACATGTCATGCGAGAAAAAGCCATGGCATCAAATGATCGATGCTGACATGACCAAATCTTGCTTAATTCCTTGCTGACAGGACAGCATTATTCCGTGGACTCCACATTTGGAGCCTCCATAATTTACTGCGCCTGCAACGCTGCATCGATCACATCTCCTCCGCACATCCCCAATCATCCTACTCGATAGCTTCAGTTTTGTGCCAGTCTACGATGCCATGTCACAAGAAAGATCCGACGAATCTGGGTAAAATATGTGGCCAAATTTATCGTATCCTCCATTCTTCGTCTCTCGAATTCCTCGTGGGACCAATCAGTACAAGTACGTGGTGGGGGAGGCTATGATGCCATGTACGGTGATCACACATGTGCACGGATCTCGAAACTCCATCGAGGGTCTAACTCGATGGTCAACAATGATCGAGACGGCTCGAGACGGAGATGAGCACGAGGGGTCGCCGTCGTCGAACAGGCCCGGAATTGACCGGACGATGAATGATGGTGGTGGCTGCGGGTGTCCGAGGGAGCATGTGGGACCCGTCGGCCGGACGCCAACTCCGCCAACTCGCCTGTCACAGCTGCGTGTACACTTCGAGGGCATTAGATTCCCTTGGGATCCAATTGACTCGATCGTTTGGCCCAGTCCAGCTAATAACTTGAGCCTTTTGCACAAGCGATTTAGACAAAATAAAATTCACTCAATATCTGTGTCGACGCACCGAATTGAACTTCATTTTTTATCCCTCTTATGCATTTCATTTCGATGATGTTGATGACAGGTCTTGGAATCCAATTCACTAATTCGAGATGGCGAGGCCAATTTCGGAGCCGGCCGATCATCCTCCTCGAAACGCGTGTCCGAATGATGCAATGACACGTCAGCACGAGAAGATTTTTCGCACTGCAACTTGCTCCTCTTCTCCGTTTTTCTAGCTGCCGATTGCTAAATGGACCCACACGGTCTGGGTAATCGAAGGCATCCTTGAAGAGACTACTAACTAGACCTTTTAGCATCGGGTGTGAAACTTGAAAACTTTGCCGGCTTCGGTGAAGCCTCCGCTTGCTGTAGATGACATGAACCGCTTGATGAGATGTTTTAGCACTCATCATGGTTGGACTTCTTAACTTTGAAGCCTGAATTGAGTTCATCAAGTCAAACAGATGCAGTTGTGGAAAAGAGCGGCATTAATCTGTGTAGTTTTTATTGGTATCTGAACATTAGATTGGAGACACCAAAAAGTTGTACTACCAAAGATGAAGAAGGCCTCGGTAATCTTTGCTTTTATCTTCACCGAAGAAGGAAAGAAATGTTGCTGGATCCATTCAACCGCATGTGGCCATGAGTCTTTCTACCTTATCTTCTCCCTCTTTTAACTGGGAGTAATTCTGAATCAGTTGTTGACTCCACACAGCGTAGGAACAATCTTCCCAGAAGCAGTCTTGTCAACTAGTGCCAGATTCCTAGAAACTACACGGGAAGATAAAGGCGATGAAAAGATTGTGGGAATGGGAGGGAGGAAGAGAAGGACAAACTCACTGTATTGTTTATTTTGTGGAGAAGAATATTGTGGGCAATGAAACCAATCACAGCATCATTGAGGACATGGATGGACCCCCTCTCCTGAGGCTTCTCTTGGAAGCGCCTTCAACATTACGGATCTTAGGGCTTGTGCAATCCTTCTATTTAAGTCCTCCTCTCACCTCTACTCCCTTCTTTCTTAGATCCACCTCGAAATCATAGCAGCCTCGCTCTTCCACCTTCCAGTCCTTCCTGCCCTTTTGTTTGTTCTTGGGATCTGCGAGCCCTCGTCTTTGGAGGTGCAATCATGGGTGATGTTTCGGTGCTCAACAATGGAGAGGTCTGCATGGAGTTGCCCCCGGGCTTCAGGTTCCACCCCACAGATGAGGAGATCATAACTCATTACGTCACACCAAAGATCATCGACCATAGCTTCACTGCAAGAGCTATGGGGGAGGTCGACTTGAACAAGTGCGAGCCATGGGATCTTCCAAGTAAGCTTCTGTTCCCCAGCTTTGATCTTTGATGTGTGAATTCTGAGATCCATGGTCCTGTCGTGTTGATGTTGTGTTAGGCAAGGCAAAGATGGGAGGGAAGGAGCTGTACTTCTTCTGCCAGAGGGACAGGAAGTACCCAACCGGTTTGAGGACCAACAGGGCCACCGAAGCTGGATACTGGAAAGCCACAGGGAAAGATAAGGAGATCTACTGGGGAAAAGGAGTCCTCGTTGGCATGAAGAAGACTCTTGTCTTCTACAAAGGAAGAGCTCCCAGAGGAGAGAAGACTAATTGGGTGATGCATGAGTTCAGGCTTGAAGGCACTTACCCTCTCCCCAATCTCCCCAAGTCTGCTAAGGTACTTCTTACCATCCTCTCTCTCTCTCTCTCTCTCTCTCTCTCTCTCTCTCTCTCTCTCTCTTCTTTTCCCCTATTCCTTCTATTACTTGGGCTGCACTGAAGAATAATTCAGACTCTTATCATTACAGGATGAATGGGTTGTGTGTAGGGTCTTCCACAAGAATAATGCACTGAAGAGAAGCCCAATCAACTCCTTTGAAGATGATCCCTCCCCTCTTCCTCTAATGGATCCCCCTTACCCTCCGAGTACCAGCTTCATCAACCATGATCGCATCTTTGACCTCAAAGCTATCCCTCCTGGCTTCTCCGCCATGATGAACCACCAGCTGGGTTCGAACCCACCTCATGATTCAGTTCTGTACTACTCACAAGTCCCTCCACAGGCCTACTTGCACCACGTCGACGAAGCCATGCTGAGAGAGTTAGCCGCCACAAACGAAGGATCACCATCAGCCATGACCAAGCACTGCAAGGTGGAGCAGAACTCGAACCAGTCGATGGGCTGCCCGTCGCAGGACACCGGGCTGAGCACCGACCACAACACCGCGATCTCATCGTTCGCGTCGAAGCACTGGGACCGCGACGGCTTCGACGACCCGTGGGCAAGCTATGGATTCTGATCAGGGATCATCTGAAAGGATCTGAGGGACCGATTTCTTCTCCGGAACGATTTTTAGGGTCTCGTTGATCTGCACGAGGTCGCTCATGTCCAAGGTATCAGAGAGAAGGCCTTGTGTTCGAATGATACTCTCAGTAGCGTGCAGAGTTCTATATACAGGTTAAACTCTTCTACAGAGGACAGAGATGAGAGTATTCTTTGGTTTCTCCAATCTGTATTCATTGTTATTATGATCACCTGTATCAAACATGAAGCTCCTGAGGACTTCCCTCACTGTGTCTGATCACAGAAACCCTATCAACTTGCCTTGTATTGATTGAAGTAGTTGGTGCAAGTGGAGGTGAATTCTAACAGCCTGCACTGCACTCCATTCGAAGCTAAGCTTTTCTGTTCATCCCCAAGACTTGGTGGGAGGGGAAGAACAACCATTTGATCTCCAATATCCCACCTTCCATGGATCAGAAAACGGAGAAGAGGCTCACACGCTACTGTCCACACTGCACGTGCTCTCTCATGACCTCAGGGAGGTGTTAGCTGTGTCTATCTGCACTCCTTTTCATCATGGGATAAGGATAAGGCACACCAACTTAAGACATAAGTATCACTCACAAACTGCTAATTGCAGATACTAGATTTAAAGGATAACACAAAGTAGAGTTTGCAATCATGAAATTTAGGAAGCTAATCAAAACTATGGAAGAGTTTGTAATTATGAAATAATTATGTTATGGATGATTACTTAGGACTCGGATATTATAAAGAGACCAAGGAAATAGTCTCACATACTGACTGCTATTTGCAAGCACTTGATTCCGAGGAAGCAAACCAATTTTTTTCTTGGAAAATGTTGCAGATATTGTAGTCATGAAATAGAGATCTTTGCCTTGATAATGATACCATGCATGCTTCCTTAGGACTTAAGTATCAGGAAGAATATCCAGCCACAAGTTTATAGAAACTATAGTGAAGTTTGTAATCATGATATAGATGTGTGTTTGTTTTTGTGATGATGCTTTGCTTATTTCCTTAAGACATGAGAATTAGGAAGAAGCTAATTACAAACTGGTCTCACAAACTACTACTTGTAGCCACTTGATTCCAAGGAGTCAGCCGACAAAAAAATTTCTAGAGAAACGAAGGCTTTGCCTTAATGATGATACTTTTGCATACTTCCTTTCACTTGAGAATTAGAAAGAAATCAGGAAAATAGCCTCACAGAATCTTATTTGCAGCCACCTGATTCCAAGGAACCCAAACCATGTCCTCTTAGAGAAGGTAGTAGAATTTGTAATCATGAAGCATGTCTTTCTTTGCTTTTGATGCCATGATAACCCTCGTTGTCATATAAAGCTTAATAATTGGACCTATTTCAGGGATAATTTTTCGCGTATGCTCGCACCCGACTAACAAATAGAGAGACTATTTCCGTAGAAGTGTCATAGCTCAATACTAGGCTTAAATATACACAATTAGTTATTAGTAACTATCATCTAAAATCTAAAGATAATAGCTAGTTTTTCTCATTTATTAGCTTATTCCCTTGTTCTCAAAGTTTTAACCTTATTCATCTACCCGGTGGATATGATGCTTTCTGCATTCTTTCTCCTCTTGGCGATGAATTGATAGCACAGAACACAATTTTCTAGTTCATGCCATCTTTATTCGATTGTTATATCTGATAGGTAAGTAGTATCTCCACTAACCAATGTACTCTTTGTTTCTTTCTTTGAATTAGAAGTGATACAAATATTCTTCTAACCAAGCTTCTCATCATGGGTCCCACCTTTCCTTCCACCAATGGAAGGGATCAGATTCTCATGAGATGGATAACTCATATGTTAAATAATGCCTAATATACACCTGATGCAGGATTAATAAGATCAAAATGTTACATACACAAGGAAGAATTCAATAAAGAAAGACCACTAAATATGAGGTGCATTGAGTGACTTATATCATAAATAATAGTTCAAAATGGAATACTACTGAAAAGGGATCTAAATTGCAACTTATATGTTAGAATGTATAGAGAGGACATATTTAATGAAGAAAGACCATTAGATACGAGGAAGAGAGAAAGGTGGAAAGACTTTTCTCCATAGCAAAGGTGATGTTGTGATGATGTAGATTGAATGGGGCCAAAAGATAGATTCTATCTTTTTATATTAGATGAGGATAGACCCCATCATGAGACGCTTCACTGACAAGATATAATCATCTCCTCACTAATTTTTAACCTTTGATTATTTTAATCCAATGGCAAGCCTTGGATGATGTGTTATCACCTTGTCCTGATGCAGATGGACCCTCCACCTTCAGATTAAAGTAGCATTAATTGGGGTATATTGTTTCATTGACACATCACCATCACATGATATTATCACTCTCTTACCGCTCCGAGTTGGGAAGGTTTGGTGCTTGGAGGGTTTCATTCCAAACCTACCTATCCCCTCTCTCTCTCTCTCTCTCTCACACACACACACACACACTATTTTCAATGGATGTGTGTTATTGTGGATACTCTGGGAAAAGTTAGTGACCTGTTGATATTTTAATTTATTGTGCTTGAGTTGAACTAACAAAGGCCAAATATATGAGATTTGACATTGATGGAGGCCAAAATATATAAATTATTAACTTGTGGGTGGGTCAAGTTCAATGTAGATATCATCTGACTTATATTCTGATTTCTTTCTTAATCTTTATTTCACACATGAATGTTTTTCTAACATCACCTCTGGTTCATGGATGGGTTAGTTGTCTCTTTTATGTGTAAGAATAAGTCAAATTGCCTCATTAGCTATTAACTGTGGCCAAACTGAGTAAGTGAAGCTGCAATCTTACCTATTGTATGACTTAACTCGAGTCATATAGCTCAGATGGTTTAAGTTTGTTCATCAGATGGCTTCTATTTCTTTATCTTGTTGGATTGAAGATGAGGCTAAGCCTCAGATTCCCTCAAATCTGTACGACTTAAAGTTAATTGGCTTCTTCTGCATATTTAAATGATGCAGTTTTCGAAGTGGCGAGTAGAGAAGGAACTCAAAGTTCAGATGACTTCCTCCAAGAATTATTATGAAGACTCCATAAAGTATAATAACAATTCACACATGTATTCAATGATGTGTAGCAGCAGGATGGTGGTGCAATGGGAATCAAAGAATTGCCCTGTGTGGATGGATCACAATGAATGGACAAAATGAAGCCAAGTGAAGAATAATTTGGGTTTGATACTGAGCAAGAAGAACATGAACTGGCGTCTTCTCTTCATTATTTTTGAGAAGAATTTACAGGCATCCAATACTCAATTGGAGATTCAAAAAAGACTTAATGAAAAAAGGAGTTTGAAAGCACACTTAGGTCATGATCAATATCATTACATCTAAAAGTTGAGCTGAAACTCGAATTGGTCAGGGCTGCCTTATTTATACCTTTATACCATCTCAAATTTTAATTAAGTCATTATATGAGACATGAACTATGATTTTATAAT
Source organism: Musa acuminata AAA Group (assembly GCF_036884655.1). Lineage (NCBI taxonomy): Eukaryota > Viridiplantae > Streptophyta > Magnoliopsida > Zingiberales > Musaceae > Musa > Musa acuminata. Next base: position 12,562,810 of record NC_088357.1, on the reverse strand, counting down.
CTTTGCTTTTTCCATGCAACTGCATGGATAATACTTTTAGAGGTTCAAAGCAATTTCTTTCTTTTTTCTTGCAGTAAATTCTGGGGATGAATGAGATTATTAGACTTAATTGTGTAAATATTTCAAATTAGTGAATTAATGCAATAATTCATCCTAATGTTGGCTTAAGATTCTATCCATTTTTATTAAGCTTTTTTTTTTTGTTTGCAACCCAAGTGACAAAGTTTCAAGTTCCAAAAATAATCTCACATTTCTTAATCAAAATGACCTCTTTTCTCCCATTAAAATATTATCATATGTGATCATGAAACAGTCTTAGCATGCTTCCTACTGATGCGTTGATGTGTACTAATAATAGGGTAGGGGACCAAGTAAAACTTAGGGTTCTTCCACATCTCCTAGCCTACTCCCATTAAAATGGCTGATGGAAGTAACTCTCCATCGTCCACATGATGGAGACTGATCACCTTAGAAAGTTGAAAGCGTCGTAGGCCTTTACTCTCCTCTTCCTTCTTCACCTTGATTTCATACAAGAAAGGAATGGGAGATGCCATGAAATTGCCTGCTTGAACCAAAGTCTTTTCATGATGGGCTTGTCACATTGGATTCTTGACAAGTTTCATTCTTTTCACACACCCATAACACTCCTTCCATAGGGTTTGAAAGGAAACAATTGATTGATTTGGAACCTTGAGAAGTTGACATCACATTTGGAGGTTATGTCTCCGAAAGACTCCAAAATAAATGTGTTAATGAGTCTAATCAGGTGGAGTCCAGAAGAGATAAAGTATAATTGATAGCTTTAGAGAGAGAGAGAGAGAGAGAGAGAGAGAGAGAGAGAGAGAGAGTATCATAGAGATTAGTTTAATAATTTTAATTATTCTTTGAAATAACAGTTCAAGAGCATGACGGATGCATTGTATTGATTGATATCACATAAAAGCCTATTATTGTTCATCATATGTTCTGCTATTGGTTGTTCATCAATATAAAAGATTCTGAATTTTGTATTATTGTAATAATTATTTGGGCTAATAATGAGTCATTGCCTCAGCATACTATTCTGTGTCTTTTACAATAGTCAAGTCTATCATATAACATAATTGACCAAGAATAACTCAATTATTCATGAATTTTATGATTTATTTTTTCAAATCATCTTGTATTATTTTGGATAATTATCAGAAAATTGAGCACGGTAAGGAACACTAAATCCATGAGATTGACGTCCATATCCCAGAGACAGTGACATATGGGTGTCAACTTGTTCTTTAGTACAATTGTATCTCAGGAATCTTGAAGTCAATTTGCATATGAATTGCTTCATATTGGGAATACTCGATTGTGATATCGAAAATAATATCACTTATTGTCAGAAGGAAATCAAGGATAAGGAAGGGTATGGTTGACATTCTTGTCATTGTTTGGTCCACGGAAAGCTACGATTCTCCTAATGAGGGAACAAATGCCATCACAATAATGTGATTGATGGAAGCTATTACGACCTCTCTCTCTCTCTCTCTCTCTCTCTCTCTCTCTCCAAGCTGTTGTCTGATGAGCTCAGTGAAGTCCCTGATAGGCTGTCCCCTTGGAGAGTGCAGCGAGCATGACAACGCATCAGTCTTGGGCATCCCAAGAGCATCCAAGGAAGCTTTCAGCCATGGAGTTTGGCTTCCCCAGATGCACGATTTGCTAAAGATGAATTGACTCAGGTAGTAGCCATTTGCAGATGAGACATATAACAATCGGTCCTTGATGTTATTGATGCTGATAATAGTGTTGAATTCTGCTAGGAAAACACTACTTTGACATCGTATGAAAATTTATCGAACAATACTTAAAATAATTGATGATTTATAAGTAGATCTGATACAATCAAACAATAAAAAACCTTTGTGTTGGTCTTTCTGCTCAGTCTCCGATGGTGTGGAAGCAAGCAAAAAATTGCTTTTCCCTGTGCTTGCATGTTTGCCCAACAACTCCATTCTATGGGAGAATGCATAGAACGGTGACAGAGTGGCTGTGAGAGGGACACCTTTGTGTTGGCCAACCATTCATTAGTTCTTGGTAAGGTGGGACTAGTTTTGAGCGGTGGACTATCATATCATGGTCATGTCAAGTGGAAGTTGATTTGTTCGGGGTAGCAATTTTGTAGGGTTGACATGGAGATGACTTGATGATTAGAAATTAAGTTAGGCATGCAGTTGTAGCCAATTAATGCACATCTACTTTGGATTTTGGTTAGATCGCAAGAACAGTATAAGAAAGAACAAAGATTTGAGCAGTATCTCACTCACCTATCGTTACTGGAAACAATGAAACAGTTAAAAAAGGTCGACTTGCATTGACTATGCTTGAAACATTAATTTTTTTTTGTTTAACTTGAAATATTATTTTATATAGCTTTATCCATATAATCGACTTCAAATAGTTGGTACATTATGATTTATCATTCAACAAATTAGGAAGAAAAACTCACCTAATTTGCCCCCATCCAATTCATTCTCATCCCACTGGATTATATACAAAATATCATTTATGTTGTCTGATGCGACCTGAATTAGTCATATAATTTTTCTAACTAGCATATATATATATATATATATGTATATTTATTTATATGTGTGCTTGAGAATCATATTGATTATTTTCAGGATGTTAATGAATTATCTTAATCAGATCCCATGGATTCAACATCAAGTATCTTACAATGGTCAAACCAGATACAGGGCCGGTCAATGTGGGCCTTAGCGGACCGAGATGGAGCAATTTGGACTTCGGCCCATTAATTGATGGACATTGGCTGATTCTCTACTTTTACTACCCACGATAAATCACGTGCAATGCATCCCTCTCACCCGGAGTCCAGACACCGCCCTGTTGACTTCACCTCCGCCTCTCTTGTCCGGGCTACAGTTGAAGTTGAAGCCCTAGAAGACGAAGAATTAGAAGCGGAGCCATTCGTCGGGCGAATGTCGAGAACCTTCCATCATACCCCTCCGCCACCGCCGCCTCATGAACCACGGATGGTGCCGCCTCCGCCGCCGAACTCGGTGCCCGCAGCCGAGGGCTCCTCGGGTGGTGCTGGGGTCGCGGCGGCTGCGACCATTCTGGTCCGGCATCTACCGGAAGCGATGCCTTATGACGTGCTTTCTCGCCTCTTTTCTCACTACGGCGCTTCCTCCGTCCGCCCTTGCGCTGGTGGGAGGTAATTTCTGCCCCGGTTCCCCTCGTTTCCTCCGTATCTTTGGTCCTTTACGTGTGATGTTGATCTGGGAAAATCCGAAGCTCATAATGTCTGATTTCTCGGCTGAGCTTGTCATTTTGAGGACTTTTGGGTTCGTTTGTTGTGTTCTTGATAATAGACATCTGTGGGCTGTTCTTGACGCTCGTCGATTTGGTCTTAGATGATCTGAAAGAGGAACTTCTCAAAAGAGAACGGAATTAGTTTATATCCCGCAGCCGAGGGCCCCTGGGGTGGCAGCGGCGACCCTTCTGGTCCGGCATCTGCCGGAAGCATTACCTCACGACGTGCTCTCTCCCCTCTTTTCTCACTACGGCGCTTCCTCCGTCCGCCCCATGCGCTTGTGGGAGGTCATATCTGCCCAGGTTCCCCTCGTTTACTCCGTGTCTTTGATCCCTTACGTGTGATGTTGATCTGGGAAAATCAAAAGCCCATAATGTCTGATTTCTCGTCTGAGATTATGACTTGATGGACTTTTGGGTTCGTATGTTGTGTTCTTGATAATAGACATCTGTGGGTTGTTCCTGACTCTTTGTCTTTTTGGTCGTAGATGATCTGAAATAGGAAACTCTCAAAAGATGACGGAATTAGTTTGTTTGTTTGCTTCTAGGAAGCAATAGGTTTGTGTTTCTATAAAGAAGCAGTATTTCTATATGTGGACTTCTGCTCATCTCCTGCCAGTTTCTTGGTAATTTTTTTTAATAAAATTAGTCTCACAAATTTGTGTTTAGGTTTACTAGTCATTTCAAAGATATTAAGGATGACAGGTTGTGCACGGATCAAGAAGAGCAATAAGCTTATATGATTTCATGTTTGGAATGGGATCAGTATTGTCTTCCAAAATGGAATGATCCTTACACATTATTTTTCATTTAGAATCTGCATAAGAGAGCATATATTATGGAACTTAGTGTGCCGGGAAGTGACTGGTGGAACAATAAGGAACATAGTAATCACTTTTGAGAAGCTGGGATTCTAAACGGTAATAGGCTTATACAAGAGTATACTAGTTAATGCCTCTCTCTCTCTCTCTCTGTCTCTTCATCTAGTGATTGATGCACCAATTGCATCTATTTGTAGTGGGCATTTTTAACTCAAGCTATTCGTAGGTAGGGAAGATAATTTCGACTTGTGTGAAGGGTGTTTATGAATTTAAATGTCAGGAAAATAATTAAATACAATTTTTGTTTAGCTACTTTTGCAGTAGACTGAGACCTACTTTAAATACCAAACTGTTGTGACCTATATAATAGTATTAATAAGAAAGAATTAACTAATATTGCAATTTCTAAAGTTTGAAACCTTGAGTTCCAACCTGTCCTCGGACTCAGAATGTCTAGTTACATGTCTGTCGTGTTTGCATATTCTTTTGTTACTACTGATAGGGAATGATCATTCTCACCTGTGAATTTGTACAAGCCTGTGCCAGTAGAAGGACACAGGATAAGACCTATACATAGGAGATTCAGTGATTATCTATCCTACATGTTTGTTGGATAATATTTTGGTGACTTGAGAAGTGACAGGACCACAAACAGAAATACAGCTGGAGCAAGAATAGTATGACTTTGGTGCTGTTTGGAACATGAGAGAGGATTGCTAGTTTGGAATGATTTGGTGCTGGACTTGCATATGTCCATGACTGTGGTTGTTGAATTGCTAGTTTAGGAATGATTTGAATCATTTGATGCTGGATATGTCTATAACCGTGGTAATCAAATCTTCAATGATCAATGTTTTAAACTTAATGGTTATCAGTGCTACAGATAATGTAAGAATTTTAATGGTACATATGCGTGAAGCTACAATCCAGGTTATCAGTGCTACAGATAATGTAAGAATTTTAATGGTACATATGCGTGAAGCTACAATCCAGGTTATCAGTGCTACAGATAATGTAAGAATTTTAATGGTACATATGCGTGAAGTTACAATCCATAATTTGTTTTACATGAGAGGGGCACAATATTCTTACATGAGGCAACTATTATGAACTGAGACATAATATGATTGCAATTATTTTGTTTTAGGGAGTTACCAAGTGAACCAGGTATCAGAAAATCGTCCATGGATTCCTCTTTTTCAGTCTCCTAATTAAACACAACTGGGTTCTGTTTCATTATTGTCTCCAAATTTTTTTGTCAAAGAGGTCATCTAATTCTTTTTTTTCCTTTTGAATGTCATTTCTGTGTTTCTGCCACCCAGCAGCAGTATATTAGATTACCGAATAAGATCTTTAAAAATATTGTTCTTGTTTGTGATATTTAAAATTATCAAGTAAATTGTCGGCCTTTTACCAATTTATGTTCATGGAAGTGGCTGATGAAGACAGGTTGTCTTGAAAAACGTAGTTGGCTGCAGTTTTCTTGCAAGGTGATGTACCAACTTTAGAATATCTCTATCTGCTCAACCACTTGGTGGTGCTTCTAAAACATTATTTATCTTTATCTGATTTTACCAGAAAATATCTTTACTCCTATCTAATTAATATTTTCAAACAAATTGATGTTTCCAAATAATGGGAATCTGCTTCATAACTTTTTCTATAAGAAAGGGATATTGGATTTATATATTTCCAAAGTTTATGCTTGTATATTGTATATGGAACCAACGATAAAGCAAGAGACTGTTAATCAGAAAGGATACAAGAGGCTGGAATTAGAGGGATCTTTTCATTTATGATGGAAGTAAAACTGGTTGAGCACAATTACTTGCGGACTCCTGAGATCATGCAAGGACTTCTTGAATTGAGAGCTCTTTCATTCACCAAATGAGCCAACTTTTGTGGATGACCAAAGAAAAAAAAGAATGCTCCTTTGTCTCGTTAAAATAGTTGATAAATGATTCTTTTATATCTTTAAGCTTTATTATTTTTTCTCAAAAGCTGCAAACTATTTTGACTTGAATGCAGTTAATATGCCTTCTTACTGAAACTGACCTATTTTTATCGTTCACATTAGTTAGCATAACTGCTCATTCGAAAATATAAGTCCTATTAAGTGTATCCACTTTACCACACGTTCCTTTTCCTTTGGTGAAGTTCCTTTTAAACTTTTTCTGTTTGTAGGCTAAGGAATTGCGCTTTTGTGGATTTCAAGGACGAAGCGCTGGCTGCTCAAGCACAATCACAATTGAACAGGTGGATCCTCTTAACTAATTTGTTGTTGGTGATCCTTGTTAATCTTATTTCTTTTTGACATTTTGGGCCTTGAAGAAGTAGCGCTTCTGCTTTCTGCTTCATTTTTCTAAAATCAAACTCATGTTTTTCCTCTACCTCTCTAACTTTTCCTTTTTGATTGCTCTGTCTCTCCTATTGTTGTTGGGTGGACTTTTTCAGGTTGAGATTCCTTGGAAAAGTCTTAACAGTCGAGAGAGCAGGCAGGGCTAATTTGAAGAATGCCGATCAACAAAATGAATGTCAGTCAGCAAAGGATTCAGCATCTGCAAAAACATCCCATCTAAATGAATCTTTGGTAACACAAAAGAACTCATCTACTGGTGAACCGATTGCTCCTAGGCTGGGTGTGGATTATCCTTTTCCACCAAATCTCGAGTATGATGTTCATGATTAAAAGTCTGTTATCCTATGTAACTCATTAGTTGCTTAATGTGTTTTTTTTGTTTAATTTCATAATCTAAAAGTTAGTGTTGAATATCATTGAGTTTTAGATTGGGAGGGTTAAATTGAAAAGGTAAGAAAGTGGGAGGTAATGTGGAAGTAGGTTACCTAAGATACATATCTTATGTTGAGATTGACATTTCCTTATCCATCCACGATTTGGCTCGCTGACATTGGTGGCCTCGCTCGAGTTTTCCTTGAATGCTCTTTTGTCCTGCACATGATTACTCTTGCTAGATTTATATCTCAAGTTCTAGCTATTGCTTTGATCATGACTTTTCCTATATGATTCATGATTGAATGACATACTATGATGTCCCTTGCTGTGGTTGAGTTTTTGTAAATTAAAAATAGGGCATATTGTTTATGAAATATAATGACTTTCTCATGTTTCTTCCTGTATCATCATTTCTACAAGAATTTAAAACCATTAGGTCTTTTGTTGTATTCTTTTAGCAGTCATTACAAATGCAACTATATATGTTAGATAGTAGCATCTAGCTCATCATATGGTTTAGTAATTTAAAATAAACCCACAATATTCTTGACACTGCAACAATATAAAACTTTCCAGTTTTCTCTGGATATAACATGTTTTCCTCTTTAAAATCTGTTTATCAATTGTGTGTCTGTTTTGTAGGTATGCATATCCACCACCTGACGGGAATATATTGACCAATATGGTCAACGCCCTTATTGCTGTTCCTCGTTTTTATATTCAGGTTGGAATGGTCTCTGACATTTTCAATTTTTCCACCACATATTGATTAGAATTTACAGAAATTTACAGATTTATCAAATTATAGATTCTTTCACCATAATTCTTTTTCCAGGTTTTGCATTTGATGAACAAAATGAATATTCCAGCTCCATTTCGCATGGCATTGCCTACTCCACCCTTACCACCCCCAGTTCCTGCTGCTGCTCCTCCACCACCTCCACCGCCTCCTACTACAACATCGCCAAAACCAAATCTGAATGATCTCTCCAGTGATGAGTCTGAGATGGAATCATCAGAAGTAGTCATTTACTTTTAGTTTCTTCTACCATAATGGTGCAAGAATTCTACTTAACCACTGGCTATCCTATTGTCATTATGTTTCCTTTTCCTAGGAAGATGCTGAGAGTGGTCGCAATCGAAAGCGTATGAGACGAGAAGTAATTGTCGGTCCTGCAGTTGATAAAGGTGTAGCACATGAAGACGTTGGATTAAAACCCGTTTCCTTGGTTCCAGTTATTAGAAAGAAAAATCCTGTTTTGCAGGTTCTTGTTCTTGTGACAATACACATGCTTCTCAATACTATACTTAGGTGGGCATGATGAAACATTAGACTGATTGCAGATTAAGGTTACCCCTAAGCCAACAACTAAGGAGACTACAGATTATAGTGGCAGCACAAAGGAACCAGACTCAGCTAATCAGGTTTTGGAGCAAAAAGTTTTTGCATTACCACAAGAGATAGAGAGTGGGAAATTGCCTCCAGAGGAGATATTATCTCTTCCCATGTTCAAGGTACCACAACCTTCTCTATTTTTGACACTATTCTGCATGTAGGTATTTGAATTAACGACCCAGCCACTTGAAAAGGAAAATAAAAGCAAATTGAGTTCAGTGTGAGACAATCATCCCCACAATGTTGCTTCATCTACTCGTGTTTGGTCTATTGGATGTCCAAAATTATTGCATTTTGCGATTTTGGTATTGATTAAGAAACCAGCATATTAGTTCTGGTCTTCTGTTGAATTTTAAGACAGCTGTTCCGACTGGCCAGTTGCATGCTCATCCTATATATGGCATGAGTAGCACTTCTGATGATTACCCATTTACTCATCTGAGCATTATCCCTCTTATGTTGTAAAACAAATCTACAATGATTAGCAAATTGTTATTATGTCAGAGAGGACAAAGAGGGTTTGCTTTGTTTTCATATGCAGTTAGGTTATTTTGTCTTTTCATCCCAATTAGGCTGTAAGATCTCTAAGTTGAATTTGGTAAAACCAGCTTTTGTTTCTAACCATATTACTATCCTGATAAATTCTCCCTATTCTTTTAACAACCTGTGTTAGTGTACTCCCTTTTTTCAATTCATTTTGGAACCATGCATGATGATCACATGCATCTTATTCTAATTTGTATTTTTGATCTTCAATAGTCCTTAGTTTTCATTTTTTTGGTTAAATTCCTTGTTTCATAAGTGCTTATTGTTATTTTAAGTTTTTTTTATAAGTGCTACTATCTATTGCAGATATGCTTTTTAATACTGTGTTTGGGTATTTGTACGAGTACTCCTATGGCATTCACAATGAAGCAGAGAAACATGTAGGCTATTGATTGTATTACTTTTGTCATTTCAACTAGAAGCATGCTATGGCCTGAAATAATTGACTGGATTTTAAGCACAAACTTAATAAAGATGTGAAGGCACTCTCACTTAATGAATCCTATTGTGCATTTGTGCTTAAAGGGGCCAATTCTTGCTTTTTCTTTTATTGGTTTAATGTCTTTGTAATGGATTCTTACATTGTTATTCCTTTGGATTCTCCACCTTTGTAAACTTGATGAAAATTCAATTTGTATTTGGTTGCTAGGATGAGTGTATCTTGAATGAATGAAGGCAGCATCCTATTTAGACCACAATTCTTTTGCATGTTTTGATTCATATAATAATTTGCTTCAATCATGCAGAACTATTCTCCTGGAAATCCTGCAAATGTCTTGTACATCAAAAACTTGTCAAAAGACGTGGTTGTTGATGACTTCTACTATATATTTGGTAAGCTGTCAGTAAAATTGAAGCAACTTGGATATTAAGGAGGATTCCTTACCATTTCCTTTTCCATTTCACATCAGAGAACCTTTTTAGGTATTTGTGAATCTAGCTTCATCATATTTCATAGTCACATGGCTAATATGTATTTGTCACTTACCAAATCTTTGCAGGGTCACTTTTTGAAAGTATTGAAGGTGCTAGAGCTGGTCTCAATATTAAGTTAATGCAGGTCAGAGTCATATGTATATGTGCATATTTCTTTTGATAACATGAACTTTTCAATCTTTTGGTTCTATGGTTTCATCCCAAATATTTATCAAGATCAAGATCTGGACATTTATCTTGCTTCTTTTTCTTTATACCCTTTTTGGTCAACCTTACTGAAATTTGGAAAGATGGTGGTGCATTTGTGCTTTTGTTATTCTTTATGGGATAGGGACATGCTGGTCCTGTTTGCTATTGCAATTTGTTGTTTAACAACATCAGGAAACACAAAAATGGCATACTAGAAATGGAACTAAAACACAAACGCGGAGATTCAATTCTTATATTTTTGTTGTGGTTGGAACTTGGAATCAAGGATGATAATCAGGTTTTGATAGGTTCCTAAATCCTGAGTGTTTGATGAGTACACATGATGCTGAACTTCAAATGCTGTTCTGCATAAGTGCAGATTCTGATTCGTGATTGTAGAATGATTTTATAAATTAGCGAATTGGCAGTGGTAAGAGAAGTACTGGTTTGGAAATTATTATCCTAGTAACCTACTTGGTTTCTATACTGTAGAAATCAAGTGATGGAAAGTGTTGCACATTAAAATTCTAATATGATTGGAATAAATATGTTTAAAGACCAAAAGAAATAATTATGCCCTTGTACCAGACAGATTTGCATCTTGATTATTTTCTTGCAGTGAAAAGGCATGCACTATAGTTTTTCTAAAGTGAGCATAGGGTTCTGTTGAGGTTTTTGCATTATATTACATCAGCACTTCCCTAGTTACCATTATGGTTTGAACTTTGAAGTCTTCATACCACATAATAGGGTGGAATATGGTGATAACATAGATATCATGCATTTCTTAACGTAGGAGCATCATGAACTTCTTTGCGAACGTTGGTCTGTTATACTTGTAGCTAGTCATATCAATTGTTACTATACTGCATCAAGCAGAATTTCTTTTTTGTTCATTCATGTTGTTTGATTTATTGTTAACCATTAATGCTCAGATACGAGTTTGACAATGTTGAGGTGTTATAAATTTAGGTTATTTGTTCCTTACGTTTAAAATGATGTTTGTATAACAGGAAGGGCGAATGAGGGGTCAAGCATTCGTGACATTTCCATCTGTAGATCTTGCTCAGAATGCATTGGTGCGTACCTATGACACTATATGTCCGTTCTGCAGCCAAATTAATTGTTATGTATTTGTTCTATTGGTCATCTATCTCATGTTGCCTCTTTTGTCAGTGTTACTCTTATGGTTACAAGTGTTGCTAGTAGTCTACTGATAGTTTCGATTTTTTGGTGCTGAATTCTAGATATTGTGGGGAATAAAACTGCAATATAGACATGCATTATGGTATTTAGACCAATTATATAAAATGATACAGAGAATTTGCCAGGAAATGTTCCAGTTCCTATAAACTCCAATTTCTTGTTTTAATCCATGAGATATACGATATCTTGATCTAAAATTATTCTACTATGGTGCAGAATCTAGTTAATGGATACATGTTCAAAGGAAAACCAATAATCATTCAGTTTGGTCGTAATCCTGCTGCTGGCAAAGGAAATTAAATCAAAGCACTGTAAGCCTAAGTGTCCTTATTGTTTTATTTAACTAGTTGAGTTATTCGTGTCCTTGCAATATCAATTCTAAATTCTAATTCTTCAAGTATGTAGACACTTGCACATGAAGGTTATGAACTTTAATTTCCTACTATTTTCTCTCAGACATGAGGGTTCCACTTCGCATTCTAGCACAATCTCAATACTGTTATAGGAGAGCTGCTGAAGGATGAAATGTTATTGAACTTAATATTCATTAAACATGCTCAATGGTCAGGTGGTTGTTGAAGGTTGGTTATCTTATTTTTTCTTAGAACTGGCTAAGAGAAAATACTGCAGTATTGCTGTGTCATTATTTTTGCTACATGTGTTTTTGAGCTCCTCTATTTCTAGTCCTACCAGCAGATGTTTAAAAATGAATCACCAGCGTAACCACTAGACTCCATTTAAAACTTGTGACAACCACTCCGATCTTTCAAACATACTGGTTCTTTGATGGTAATTTCTGCAGACCGGTTCTGTGGCAGCTGACATGAGACCTAGAGCAGAATGTCACATAGATATGTTCTTGACATGGAATTTTGCCAGGTCGAGCAATTTGATGGCTCAGGTTTGTACTGCTAGCGCATACAGTCTTTGCCAACTTGAAGTTATAAACTGATGGCATATACGTTTCCTAGCGTGGAGCTTTGCACTTGTTTCAATTCTTCCACATGCTCTGACAAACTGTATCTGGCAATCAACTATTACACCACTCTGATCTTTCATATGTGCTGGTTCTTTGGTGCTAGTGTGCAGACCAGGTCTGCAGTAGTTGATAGAAGATCTAGAGGCGAATGTCCTTGGCATGGCATTGTCCCAAGTGCGAGCACTTTGATGACTCGAGTAGCACCATTAGCACATTTGAGTCTTAATATGAAGTCTAGAGCAATGGGCATAATCATTTTCTGTCATGGAGCTTTTGTAGTCACTTGGACCTGTCCTTGTAGAGTCCTTCCACATGCTTTGACTAACCAGAATTATCCATGGTTGCATATTGTAGTTACTCAACTCACGACAGTCTGCTTAATATAAGATTAGACTTCCTACCTTAGAGTGCAATATGCTAGAGGCTATTCATTTTGTCTAGTAGTCTTGCTTCAGATCAGTGCTTCTTTTCCTGGTATCTCTGAGCAGTATATTTCATCACTTCCCAACTTTAGTAATTGGAAGTTGGAACTGACTAGATCTCCTTTTGAATTGTCTTTGAAAAAGAGAATTTGGAATTTGGAGACGATCTGAGAAATTCGAGCATTTAGGAAAATTCTTGTGGGTAAGTACAAAAGCTTGTATATTGAAGGTGTCATTGACCTTATTAAGAACCTTTGACATATGTGCATTATTTATTCAAATCAATTTCTACAAATTCAGCAACTTTATTATTCACTTTTGTAGTCCTAGTTTCTTTTGATGGAGACTTTTCTCCTCCCTCTATTTGTCTTTGAAATATTAATGCATGAACTTGTTCCACATGATTTTGCACTTGTTTATGCTAACCTGTGTTTGTGAGTCAAACCAAGGATTCAAATACCAAAACAGTATGCAGTATAGACTAATATTTAAATCCTTGATTTAGAATACTAATCAGTGTGTGCACTAAGTTCTGTATCCCTTTGTTTTTCTGAGTCCTGCAAACCTTTGGCACACTATCATGGGATTCTCACGCACGACATTGGGCAATCGACTGCAAACTGATGCCTTTGGATGTCACTTTTTTTCCCCAATGTTATATATTGTATGGTTTTTTAATAATGAAGATTAACTCAATTTCTAACTTGTTTGTCATTTGGAAGAGATGTGTTTCCACTTGAACGTGTAACATGGGTGGAATCTACAAGGTCTCTTCCACTTGAAAATCGTTTGAATTATTTTGCTCAATGTATTTTGATTTTCTAGTTAGGTATCATCAGTGTCTGTTGCCTCTCTGAAATCAAATTTTCTTTGTTCTTTTGTTGAAGATTTACATTTTGGAATCCACTGCTCTTTTGTATTTTCATTTTCGTACGAGTCCTAGAAATGCAGTTTTTTAGGAATATCAGTTTCTTGGATACTTTATTTTTGCCTTAGATCAGTTATTGCTGCTAATTGTTCTGTGCTTGCTTATATTAGTTAGTCAAAATGAGCTTGTTGACTGATCCTCAAGGTGCTGAGTTCTAGTTATTTTATTACATGGGAAGCAAGATAGTGTACCACAAAGAAGTGTATATATAAGTGATAAGGCATTGTAAAATGGAATACTGACAGCTAGCTACTCTCAGGTTCATCTCATTGTGTATTTATATGCAAAGAATAATAAGTTCTATTAATACTATCATATTTGTTTTATGGATAAGAAAATTTATTGTCATTATTGTTGCTCATCTGTTGTATAATCTAACACACTAATTGTTTATTTTGGTCTGTATGAATCTATTGTTGTTAACCACATCCTTTGTTTTCATGAAAATACAGGCTGATCCCAAAGAAGGCATGAACGAACTGCACCTGTTTTCACAAGTCAAATTTTGTAAAAGAAAATAGTCATACTGAGTGTTGCTGTGCCAACTACATTGCAGCCCTCGAGTGCTTATCATGTTCTTTTCTTAGGTTGACAGAATAATTGGAATACAGAAGGAAAAGATGCACATTGGAATTATCTGCTCTATCAGGAAGATGGTCTTCGTGTAGATAAATCATATCAAGTTCGTTACTAATCTCGCAGCAAGCGAGTGGATTATTTGTGTGGCTTCCTAATGTGTTACCAACTGACAGCAAACTGTAACTTATTTTGTAGGCGGTACCAGTCGAGTTTCTTGATGGGAAAGTCATATCCTTGCTAGTGTACATTATGTTGCCAGTGAACCTATAAGGAGTAATTTTCTCTGGGCTGTATTTTTTTTAGGTTCACTAGGATTCTTAGAGGTTGGAACTAACAGGTATCTTTCTATGGGATCACCCGTCAATCTATTTGTGGTGCAAGATTTGGTAGAAAAGGAGTAGTGTGTACTCTCCTTCATATAGTAATCAAAGGCCAAGGAGTCGTTCTCTGTACTGATGAGAATTTTACTCTTATGAAAAATTGTCTCGTGGAACAAATTGGATTATTTCTTGAGTGTACCAATTAAAGTAGTACCTCTCTCATTTGAGTGTTTGGCACGCGAGGCTTATTCAGACAATGGAAGAAGCGGAAGCGCGTATGCCATTAGAAATCATTTGTGTGCTAATTTGTCTTCTTTGTTTTTAACTAAACAATCCCATTTTCACTACTTGCTTGACTTTCTCTTATTTGTTTTTTCACTAAACAAGAGAATATATGTATATGTTGCATTCTATATAAGAGGAAAGCAAAATTATATATTTTTATCAGTTGGCTTTTTTGCTTTTGCCCTTTTTTTTTGTGTGGTTAAACTACCTCTTTAACTTTTATGAATTTAGAAATGGCAGCAGATTAGGTATTACCAAATTTCAGTGAAACCCCAATCATCTCAATCCTGACTAATATCTATTCCCGGTTCTTGAATCCGAACTTTGATATCTATTTTTCTGTCTAAATCCATATCCAAATTGAATTTACGTAGATTCTTTTTTTTTAAGAATCTTGTGTTTAATTAAAGGTCATGAAGGCAATAAAAAAATAAAATTATTAGGAAAAATGAGAGCAACATTACTTCCCCGGACATGAGGGGAGTTGCTTAAGCAAAATTGGCAAGAGCATGTGTCATAATAGTTACATTTCTACTGATAAAGGAGAACTTTGATACTTTAAGCTGTTGTGCCAGAAATAGAATCTCAGGTAACTCTTGAGATATATATATATATATATATATATATATATATATATATATATATATATTGACTCCAACGGACTTCGCTTGTTCTATTTTGCCAATTGAGAACCTCCGAAACATCAAATTTAATCCACAAGGCTTTCAAGCCATCTTCTTTCTCTCTTTTCAAAGCTTCCGAGATTGTAATGCACTCTACTTCTTTCTTGTTTCTATTTTGGGAAGGTATATTTTCAACAGCTATAGAGTGTTTATTTGTATCTTTGATGATGTGTCATATCCCTGCACTCAAAGAAACCTAGTGAACAGAACCATCACATTTTAAGGATATATTCAAAAGAACACAAGTTAGTAGTGTCAAAAGTCATATTCTCATGTTAGATTTGATCTGTATCTAATAGAATTGGATAAAAATCATTTATCATGGCAGCAACTTTGCACCATAAAGTGAAAATTCTGACATATGTGATTATTGTGATTGACCCATACAAATTTTAGAAAAATACCAATTAGACTATTTAATTTTTTTACATCTACCTTGGGAGGATATTGTCCTTCGAATAACTATTAGTAATACAACTAATAGGAGAAGGGTTTAAAATTGTAGTACACCTAGTGCTAACTAGTTGATAATTATAAGCAAAGAAGCATTTGAAGAAGATATGCGAAGGAGAGTTTAAGAAAAGTTTACAAAAAAAAATAAATGTTCAATTGAGAGTATAAAATTCTATTAAAAATATAGTTGGTTGGTAATCTATTCCAAAATAATTTTCATATAAATAATTTAATTTTAAGAAGAACTCAAGTACTCGTATCCTCTTTCTACCGATCAATCTTCCTCGATGTAAGCATGATAGTAAGTCTTCAAAATTATAAGTCTATATCCAACTATTGTGAAATATGTCATATAAAATATGAATAAGTTTAATCTTATTAACCAACAAGGGATGAAAAATCCTATTAAGTAAGTTGCAATTTAAAAAATAAGGGAAACATCAGCCATTTCATCCTTATTGATATAACTTGGATATCAAATTAGAGATAGATAGACGATCAATTCAAGAGTCATCAAATTAGCTTACGATATTTAGGTGGATTAGATAGACTGATACTTCGCATATGACTAATCCACTGTCACGCTTACCTCAAATTTAGGAATAATGCTAACGGATATTAAATCCAACTTCCGTGATCCGAATCGGGTCCACTGAACCGGAGGATCCGATAAACCATGACCCGCTGTCTATCCATCTCTATTTATATCTTCTCCCAGCCTTTTTCTGCGACCCAAATGCGTGCGCGACTCGAGTCCCTTCGTCGCTTCTCATCCCTCCTCCTTCCCGCTTCGGCTCCTCTCCCGCATCTCCTCTCCCTGCTGAGCCGATGCTCCACCTTCGGCCACATCGCCCAAACCCACGCCTTCATGATCGCCCGAGGCCTCCCCGGCGACAACCTTCTCCTCGCCAAGTTCCTCCACGCCTGCTCCTCCCTCGGCTTCCGGGGCCACGCCCTCCTCGCCTTCGACCGCGCTGAACGCCCCGACGTCTACCTTTTAAACACCATGATCCGATGCCTCTGCCAAACGGACTCCGCCGAGCACGCCGTGTCTCTTTTTAACAGGATTCAAGGCTCCGGCTTGAGGCCGGACACGTACTCCTTCCCCTTCGTGCTGAAGGCCGTCGCCCATCTGGGAATGCTTGAATTGGGCCGAGAAGTCCATGGCCAGATCACTCGTTTCGGACTTGATGCCGACATCCACGTCTCGACCGCTCTTGTCGTCATGTACTCCAATTGTGGCGAAGTGAACGACGCACGCAAGCTGTTCGACGGATTTCAGCTTCGAGACGTGGTGATGTGGAATGCAATGACGGCGGGTTACGTCAAGGTCGGGGATGTTGATAGCGCACGTGACATTTTTGAACAAATGCCTAAGAGAAATGTGGTCTCGTGGACGACAATGATAGCCGGCTTTGCTGATGCGACCCGTTCGGATGAGGCGATCACCGTGTTTCGGAGGATGCAGCTGGAAGGTGGTATCGAGCCAGATGAGGTGGCCTTGTTAGCCGTGCTCTCAGCTTGTGCCAATTTAGGCGCTCTGGATTTGGGGGAATGGATACATAGCTTTATAGGCAAGCGTGGGTTGTACAAAACCATCCCTTTGATGAATTCACTGATCGACATGTATGCTAAGTCTGGATACATTCACAAAGCCTTAGAGGTGTTTGAGGATATGAAGCAGAGGAGTGTGGTCACTTGGACCACAATGATAGGAGGGTTTGCTTCCCATGGGCTTGGTTTTGAAGCTCTCGAGCTGTTCCATAGGATGGAAAGAGAGCATGTTCAGCCAAATGACGTTACCTTCCTGGCTGTCCTATCTGCTTGTAGCCATATCGGACTAACAGATTTAGGGAGGTGGTATTTCGACCGCATGTATTCGAAGTACATGATTAAACCAAGAATTCAACACTACGGTTGTATGATTGACCTTCTTGGCCGTGCAGGTTGTTTGAGAGAGGCTAGAGATCTGGTTAGACGTATGCCTTTTGAACCAAATGGAGCAATATGGGGAGCTCTTCTAGCTGCTGCTAGAAGCCATGGTGATGCTGAGCTTGGAGAACTTGCTTTAAGGCATCTTGTTGAAATTGAGCCACACAACAGCGGGAACTATATCCTTTTGTCTAATATTTATGCAGCACATGAGATGTGGGATGATGTTGCTAAGCTGAGGAAGATGATGAAGGAGAGGGGAGTGATGAATGTGCCAGGTGCCAGTTCTATCGAAGTGGATGGAGCAGTCCACGAGTTTACATCAAGAGATGGATCACATCCCTACTTCAACAGGATTTATGAACTTCTGCATGAGATGTCTGGGCACTTAAAAATGATTGGTTATGTCCCAAAACATCATTCAGGTATTCTTGACTTTGAAGAAGGGTAGATTCTTTCTGCTTCGTGAGTGAACTCTCTCAATGATAATGACTTGAGTAAACCTTATGATCAAGATCTTCTAAAATTTCTGTTTATGTAAGTGGAGCATCAGAGGAAGCTGTTCTTGTTGGAACCAGTGGTGATGCTGTGCTTCCTCATGACAGTGATGTTCAATGTTTTCATCAGAGGAAGCCAACATGCAGAAAAGATATCATGTCCACATGAAAAATTGGTTGATGTTGGGAACTACAGGAAGTGGATGTGAAAGTCTTTTGCAAGAATGAAAGATAGTCAGAGAGCTAATTTCTGATGAGAAAATCTTGAAGCTCAAGGTATAATTTCATCTATAAAAAAATCTATTTCATCCACCTTTGACTTTTTCGACCTGACGTCCCCAAGGGCTGGCCAAGATTTCAAAGTGTGGGCGTCAACTTAGCATGTTCCTTCTTCATTATACTCACCTGAATTACAGTCCTCTTGCCAACTAGGGTGTTGGAGAGATGTTTTGATTCTATACTATGCCATCCATTAACGTAGAAGAAAAGTTCAACTTCATTAGATGTTGCAATTATGACTCTGGTGATTGAAGTTTCCTAATTGGTTTATCGTAAATGTAGGTTGACGGCAGAAGAGAATGTTATCTTGCTGCAGAGCATGTGAAAGAATTCATGTCTTGTATCTGTCAAAGAAAAATATATCGATGAATCAACACCAGTTTTTTAATATATGAATGAGGTATAACTTTGGATCCGTTGGCTTCTCTGTGACAGTTCTTACGACAGCCCCAGATGTGTTTGATCTTTGAATGGTGGCATGGAATTATTTGTTAGTTGGCAGGGAGGATCAGAAGCAATGGGATATCATATTGTATGCACGGCCATGGTAGGCATCGAAGGTGAGGTAGGATCTGCATCCTCTGAATGCATCTTTTGGTATGTTCAATGACTTAGGGATTCACAGGAAGCTTTTTTTTCATTTAATTTTGATTGGATTACCTTTTTTATGTTTTTGACTATTCTTTGGCCTCCTAGTGTTTGTTGGGTAGTTTTTACTTGACTGAATTTTATTTTCTATATATTTAAATTTTGTTACCTTTTTTCCTTTTAATGAATACTCTGTTATCTTTTTGCGTGTAAGTGCCAAGTGACCCATTTATCTCTATAATTTCTGGTTATATTACTTTCTAAGGTGTGATATTTCATTACCATGGTATCATAATTCTTGCAGATTCTTGCAGTATTGTACTTGTCCGATATTTTGATTGACAATGTAGCCGTAATTAATCAAAGCATGGTTTATAACAGGAAAATTACTTGAGAGGTTTCTGTTCTATTAGAAGATAAATCATCAGTGAAGTTAATCATCAAATGGAATTCATGGTTTATCATGCTTAATGGACATCATATCCTTAACTGCCAAAATGAGGACTATCAGTCTACTAAAAACAAATTAATTTCAGCCTTTTGCTACCTTTGCCATGAAGTGATTGTTCCTTGTTGATGAATTAAGTCTGGCATTTACCGATATGTGGTGCATCGATATATCGAGTCAGAGAGACTGAAAATTAGAACTCCCTTGGGCTAGTTGTGCAATCAACATGTCTCTACAAAGCATCGAATCAACCTTGTAGTGGAACATGCATTTTGATCACCAAGGATAAACACATTCTATAGGATATATGTTTAGATTCTTGAAGCCAATTAGAAGTGAAATACTCAAGAGTGAATCATTATTCCTTAGCTTATGAAAAAGCATGAAATCATATCCCAAATAATTCTCAATTGACGCAGAACAACCACAACCACAAAGCACCAAAATTTAGGATACAATGAAATCGCACCAGTTATAGCATAACTAGTACAAAAACCTCAAATGGAACAAACAGTATGAGAGCAAAGCAACCAAAGCAAACTGGTATTAGACTACCAAAATTTCCCATCAAGAACAGTTAGTTCCCAGATGCCGCTACCATCATGAAAATTGTTTACAAGTAGGGAAGGTTACACAATTTAGAGAGTTAAGACTCCACAAAGGTATGAAGCAGATTCGGATACACGAACAGAACGTTATGATTCATCGCTTCCAACCACCGCCACCAAACGGAAAGGCCTTTTGGAGCCTTCGCCATGCTGCCTTTCGTCTGAGAACTCTTCTGAGATCTAGCTATTATTAGCTCAGCCTTCTTAGCTTTCTTTTCATTCTTGGTTTTCTTAACCCGTTGTTGATTCCTCTGTACAAAACGGAAAACAAATCCACTTTCAGTTCCTCGCTAGGGAAACAGATTGATCTTTTCAACATTCCCACTTATACCGAAAAGTAAGTTCTTTATGGATGCTGATCATCAAAACTAAGTTGCTTACAATTACTAAGTTGCTTACAATTACTAAGTTATAGCACAATAAAAGGTTAGAGGTTTATTTTAGCCTTTCAATCTTTTATGATTTATTCGTGTTTAAAATAATTTTTATATTTTTAAAAATATAGTAAAATTAATTTTATCAAGTTTGAATTAATAGATATTAGATTATGTTTACGTAACATATTGATTCATAATAAAATATTAATATAATAACATATAATTTAGGATTATGATCTATTTTAGCCCTTGTAATTTTGGTCATGGACGACTTAAACCTGGTTTACTAGTATATAAAATAATTTTTATATTTTAAAAAAAATAGAGCTCCTCACATCATGTTTGAGTTAACAGACACTAGAGTTTGTTTACGTAATATGTTGACTCATAATAAATTATAAATAAAAAAAAAAGCATAGATGTCCATCAATGGCAGGAGGAGGCATCATCGAGTCGTTGCTACCTAGCAGGCCGCCATCCACATGTAGCCTTTCTCATGTTGACGATGAGCTCAAGAACTTTTGGTCCTGCCTCAAGTGGATGTGTGTTAATCAGTCCGAAGCTAGGCACATAATGGTCTCTTGGTCCCTCTTCCTCCTCCTAGGCGTCTTCGTCTCTACTACCTCATACTTTGTCTCCTCCAATGCCTCCACTCGTCGCACTTATGACGTGGTGATCCAGCTCTCCCTCACCTTCGCCTCCGGCCTCTTTGTCTTCGTCCATTGCTATGGTCTCCGTCGCTTCATCTTCCTCGACAAGCTAGTCTGGGGGAGCAAGTGGGTGCGGAAGGGCTACGTGGACTAACTCAATTGCTCCTTCCACCTGCTCTCCATCTTCGTGATATCATGTTTCATGAGAGAGATAACTTACAAGACATAGTGGTACTCGTCGGGATCAGAATGAGTGTTATTAGTAATAGTAGGTAGCGTTATGATGGGCGACGTGATGACATGCGCCTTGGAGCTTGCAAGTTAGATCCCGTGGATGTCACTTGCTTTCTTGTGTTTGTTGGGTATTTTTTTTAATTTTATTTTCTATATGTTTAACTTTTGTTGCCTTTTTAATGAATACTCTGTTATCTTTTTACGTGTAAATGGTAAGTGACTCATTTACCTCTATAATTTCTGGTTATATTACTTTCTGAGGTGTGATATTTCATTACCATAGTATCATAATTCTTGGAGATTCTTGCAGTATCGTACTTCTCTCCAGATGTTTTGATAGACAATGTAGCCGTAAATAATTGAAGCATGGTTTATATCAGGAAAATTTCCGAGAGGTTTCGGTTCGATTAGAAGATAAATCATCAGTGAGGATGATCATACGCAATTAATCATCAAATGAAATTCATGGTTTATAATGCTTAATGGACATCATAGCCTTACTGCCAAAATGAGGACTATCAGTCTACTAAAAAAGAATTATTTACAGCCTTTGGCTACCTTTGCCATGATGTGATTGTGTCCCTTGTTGATGAATTGAGTCTGGCATTTTCCAGTATGTGATGCATTGATATATTGAGTCTGAGAGACTGAAAATTAAAACTACGTAGGGCTAGTTGTGCAATCAACATGACTCTACAAAGCAACCAATCAACCTTTGGTGGAAAATACAGTTTGATCACCAAGGACAAACATTATTCTGTAGGATATGTTTGGATTCTTGAAGAGCGCATTAGGAGAAGTGAAATACTCATAGTGAATCATTATTCCTTAGCTTATAAAAAAGCATGAAATCATATCCCAAAAAATTCTCAATTGACACAAAACAAACACAACCACTAAGCACCAAAATTTAGGATATAATGAAATCGTACCAGTTATAGCATAACTAGTACATAAACCTCAAATGCAGCAAACAATATGAGGGCAAAAGAACCAAAGCAAACTGGTATTAGACTACCAAAATTTCCTTCCAAGAACAGTTAGTTCCTGATGCCGCTACCATCATGAAAATTGTTTAGAAGTAGGCACGGTTACGCAATTTAGAAAGTTAGACCCTACATAGGTTTGAAGCAGAATTGGCTACACTAACAGACCGTTATGATTCATCGCTTCCCACCACCGCCACCAAGCTTAGGGGCTTTTGGTGCCTTCGCCATGCTGCCTTTCGTCTGAGTACTCTTCTGAGATTTAGCTATTAGCTCAGCCTTCTTAGCTTTCTTTTCATCCTTGGTTTTCTTAACCCGTTCCTTGATTTCTCTGTACAAGGAAAATAAATCCACTTTCAGTTCCTCCCTAGGGAAAACAGATTGATCTTTTCAACATTCCCACTTATACTGAAAAAGTAAGTTCGTTATAGATGCTGATCATCAATAATACTAAGTTACTTACAATTACTAATTTGGACCGAGATGACCAGATAAACTTTCCTAAAAGCCCTAGTGAAATGCTATTAAGGCATTAAAATGATATTTATAGATGAGATGCAAGTGCTAGATTGTTTGTGAGGTTGCTTGAACTTATAGCACAATTATCAGAGCCTGCATAAAGAAAGGATATTGTTGAAATATTAAAATACTCCAACAAGTTACAGGCAAAGGCACAATTATCAGAGCCTACTAAATATGAATGCCTTTTGATTGAAAGCTTTACCTCAGAGCCGCTTCTCTAGCAGCATCACGAACTTCAGGCTTCTCTGATCGCTTTTTCTGAATGACTTCCAAAGTAGCACCAACAATTGACCTTGAATAAGGCTTCTTTGTAGTACGACATCTCTTCTTTACAGCTTCAGCATGAATGTCCTAGACAAGGATTTCAAAAACATCAAACAGTATATTTCAATAAGCAACTGTAAGCAATCAATTAGAAAGACAAAACAAATTAGATGATGAAAAAGCAAGAACAACAACTAGCAAATTTCCAGGAACTTGAAAGAAGTTTTGCCCCAAAATAGAATTAAGTATAATTTCAAATTGGTCTTCCATTTCTCCAAGGAATTGAATTCTTAACCCTGTAATTCTCATCCAAGAGATAAGCAGAATATGAACAATGTACCTTCTTATGCTGCTTCCTGTACATTGTTGTCCAGATGAGCTTGGCAGGCTTCAGCCGGTTGTGAAAGTACGACTTGCATTTTGAATTGGCAAAGAGGAAAACCTACAAAAAGGAAAGCAGCATTATGATATAATGAATACAACCATCATTAATGAAAACCCTTGGGAACTTCCAAATATTACCTGGGAGTCTGATCGAACAAATCTGATGCCTTTGCCTGGGTATATCTTTGCACCACTAAAACGGCAAAGCTAAGTCCTATATCACAAAAGACACAATTAGCTAAGCAGCACCCACCAGCTGACTAAAATAGCAAAGCACAGTCCTTGGATTACAATAGACACTCTTTACAAATCAGCACCCGTGCCAGATTATCGTGGACATTTTAGCCCGGAAGATAGATCCTCCCTGGATTCTCCTCAACCTTACATGTCAGATTTTTTGGTTATCAAAGTCTTCTGTGGACTTTCGAACTTCTCATGTTTTTCGTGAAGGCAACCGGTGTGCAGACTGGTTGGCTAAACTTGCGCTCTCTACCAAATCTTCTTTTTTATGGATGGATCAATGGCCTGATCCTTTTTTTCCCTATTTTGCATGCTGATGCTACAAGCACGGGTTGTAATCGTCTTAATTCTGAATAAAAAAATAAATTCCTTTTTTTAAAAAAAATCACCACCTCTAGAAAAAAATCACCACCAACAATCATAAAATTATTAGAAGAAAAAAATGATTAGAAAGTTTATGCTAGAGCCATCAGGAAAAGAAAATGATCCACTATAGTAAGCACAAAACAATTCACTTTATACTTCACATAAAAAGCCAAGTAAAAAGCCCAAAGAAGCCCCTCTACAGCTGAACGGCCTTGCTCACTATCACCTCTAGAAACAAGATGATCAATCTCGCCATGTTATTCAGAAGCCCGTAGAGTTACTTAGAGCTCAGAACAGATAGAAATTATGAAATCGAAATGTTCATGGAGACTAAGCTTAACAGAGAACCATATTGCGCAGTCTATTCCCTCCTAATTCTTCTGCTATAAGATGCAAGATTACCATCTAACAAACCAAGAACCGAAACAAACATTAACCACAGACCACGCCGAATCCGCCTAATACAGAATGTGATCCAGATCAAATTTGCAGGGCAAGATCAGGCATTTGCCCAAAATCTAGGATGTCCGTGTCAAAGAGCAAAATACACAACAAAACCAACTCGTTTCCTGAATCAAGTTAGGTTACATGTGAAAAGGATTAGACACCCTGAAACTCGAAATCCTTGCACATTTCCGCGTGGAAATGAACGACATCCAACGCATATTGCCATGAGAAACAAAGAATCAAGAACAGACCCAGACCTATAAACAGATCGAACGAGGTAAGGAAGAGCAGAAGAAGGATCGGCTTCGACAAGATTTACGTACCCAGAGAAACCCTAGTCGCCGATCGAGACGTCCGGAGCTCGGCGTTGCCGCCTCGGCCCGAGATGGGTCTTTTGAGGCTGCGAATCCTCGGCGAATATCTCATTAAGATCGGACCGTTCATGTCCCCATGGGGATGAGGTATTAGAAGTAAATTTGGAGAGTATCGCTAACTGGAATCTGTGAATTGAGATCTGACCGTTCATGCCCTGAGTAAGGATTTATTTTTAAAAGCATGATTGGAGACGATCCTCCACCAGGAATTTGTACTTCTAATCGATCGGACTGTGAGATTGGTGAACGTCTGGATGAACGGATGTGATTTAAAGTAGGCACTGTTCGAGCACGATTTTTTTTTTCTTTTTATTAGGTCCTTAATAATGTCTTGTTTTCTGATTTAGACCCCACATAACTATCATTTTTAATATAGGGACTCCACTGTGATACAACTAATTGAGTCGATGTTTTCGAGAATTGCACGTTTCCTCTTCGGCTCTTCCCCGCCATCGTAAGGAAGAACGCTTGTCATTGAACCGCGGCCCAGTGCGGCGGAGAGATGATGCCGCAGCCCCAGCAGCCGGTCTCCGTGGATGGCTCCTCCGAAGCAGATGGCGCTGACCATGGAGCGGCTGGTCCGCGCCGCCCGCATCAATTGGCCGACGGACCCGACCAGTCGAAACTTCCAGCTCGTCTTCAAGGCTTCAGCACTTCCAGGATATCTGGGCACTCAGTGACCGCTCGCTCTTCCCCTTCCCACCCTCTATCTTGTGTCTTTCTTTTTTCGTTCTATTCGCATCTAGGATATGTCACTTCACTCCGACGACGACTGATCTCTCATTGGTTTGTTGAGATCGAACCAGGAACACACCGTGAATTTAGTTGAAAGAAGTTAAAATATGTTAGATTTTGATTCTGCACCCTTTGGACTATGTTGATTGAATTTTATCTGTGTTAGGTTTTATTGATATCACAAGTAAATTCTTTTCTTTTTGGGGTATAATCCTTGTCTAGTGTTTCAGTGGGTAAAGACATCTTTTTGGTACTTTTGTAGATAAAATATCTCTCAGGTCGTTACTAGTTTTCCACTCATAAAATGTTAAATGATGATAGCGAAAATTGTTTATTACAACATTCAGTATTCTTGTTGGTCTTAGATTATCGAAACCCTCTCAATCAAATTTCCAGAGAGAATTCATCATCTGATAATTTTTACACCCAAGAATATTTGTCCGGTGGAGGGTATCGATTCTACTTACTAAACATTCAAAACCTCGTCCGATAAATTCACAGTTAAAGCATTAGTCCAATGATAGTGTATCAAGCCTACTTATTACTTATTAATGGTTGAGGGATCAAAAACCTCATGATGAATTATCTGTCGGTGGGATCTCTGAATTGCCAAAAAATGCTTTAACTCCAAATTATTAATCCTGAGTCAAAGAGAAGATTTTAGTCAGAAAAACTTTAGCGATGTAATTTACGAATTGGAATACGAGTTTCTGAAGGTAAGAATCTTTCCTTATCAGCAACTAGATTGATCAACTAAGTGAGAATTCAATGGAGCAACACAAGGTATGGTTCTATAAATGTTGCTTCCACAGATCAGGCATCTATTATTGAACTGTTACCTTCCATCTTTAGAGCTGTAGTATCATTACATCCAGCAGAATCCATAAACTGCAATGCTGTGGTGTTTTTCGGCCTTTTTCGCTACTGATGAGGTATGAAATTTCCAGGTTATTTGTTGTTACCAACGGGAATTAAGTTTTACTTCTCTCCTAGAATTGTCTCTCTTATTGCTTTTCATTTGTTTTTTTTTTTTGTGTGATATTCATTTCAATTCACTGATTAATTTGCTGTTTTGATTGTATAATAGTTATGAATACAATAGGACTCTTAGATAAACATACCTTTGGTATTTGCAGTTATATTACACCAGACTTCTAAAACCTGCTGTTGTTTGTATAGCATTTTACACATGTATCAATCACAAGAATAACAAAAAGTGCTTATTTTCTTGATTCTTTTATTGCTAGCTACTGTTCTTATTCAACAGGTATAGTGTAGCTTTAGCTGTTTGATAATTCATATTTTTAAAGGAATCTATTTTATAACCCTGATGTTTTACACTTTAATTGTGGTCCAGAAAACTAACTTTGCCATTTTGTTTGGACATAAATAATTCACGACATGCTCAACATTCATCATTTTCTCTCTCTCTCTCTCTCTCTCTCTCTCTCTCTCTCTCTCTATGTGTGTGTGTGTGTGTGTGTGTATGTGTATCTTTTGTCTTGATAACTGAACTTTTCATGTCAATACTATTGATTGGTATACTTTTCTATGGAGGAAACCACATTTATGCAAGAGGTTTATCAGTTCATCATATATTTATGTACATCACAGTAAGTGCTCTTTAGATTACTCTTCTCCTTATTTATGTTCGGTAGTCTTATCTGAAGTACATAAAAAGGAAGGAGTGGAGTGGAATCTACTTGCCACCTTTACCTTTCTTAACAAGTAAATTATGTTCTCAATTTATTTTTTTCTCTTCAGGAGCTTGTTGATAAGTCATTGCAATAATATCTGAGTCTAGATAACAATCTTTCACTTTCTCTACTTTGCGTACATCATACCCCTATTACCACATATAGGAATAACTTCCTTTATACAAGCACAACCTTGTATAGAATAATAAGATCAAGATAAGTTTTTTCTCCATAATGTTCTTTACTATAGTGGTCCAAATGTTTGGATTATCTATGGATTCTTTCACAGGAAGGGCTCTATCAAGGACCTTTCTTTCTCCACTAACTAATTTCTGTCAAAACATGGCATGCATTGGAATAATTCCTTATGAACTAATGGGAAAGAAATTTACTTTGCTGGTCTTTTGGTTATGTCACGTTACATCATTGTGGAATCCATCTTTTTATACAAGTTTACATTTCTTGCAGTATTGGATCTGCAACCAACAGACTTTTTTTCAAAAGGTTGCAGGTAATATGATGGTTATTTGAGCCTAATAGTTTTAGATTTAAATTGGGATTTCCTTTGTGCAGTAAGTGCATTCATCTTCTGATGATTGATATTTTTAGATTTGGCTCTGCCTCCTGCTCTATGTGCCTAATGGGAAACCTTTAGTTCTATCCAGATTCCAGACTGAATCAACTCCATCAGCTAAGGTCGTCCATGCAGATCATATTGCTGCTTGTCATATTGGATGCTCTGCTGATGATTACTGATAAAATTGGCACCATTAAATCACTATTTTTTTCTTCTATTACAAGCTGAACATCTTTTCATTTTATCCCAGCATAACAGTGAAAGATGTTCTAACCTATCAATAGCTGGTAAGAAATGCGAGTATTTTCTTTTTTGATCTTGTGATTGATTTTTTTATTCCCTATTTATTCTGCTTGCTTCATTTTCTGTAATAGTATTATCAATTTACTGCAGCTCCAAATTTTGGTTTTCTGATCTTTTCTTACAGCTAATGAGGCAAACTTTTAGAAAATTGGATGCACCAGTTATTCTTTTAGCTCTCTTACCCTTTATGTATGATCTATTGGTTTTCATCTGCCATGTCTCTCTTAGCCCCCACTATATCGATCTACTAGCTTCGATTGGCTATGTCAATGAATAGCATGTTGTGCCAAAGTTAGTAACTTTGTCACTAGAGAAAACCTGTGACTTGCTCTTATGCTGTTGTGATCAAAGCTTTGACTGTACTTCACAGTGGCTATAGAAGTTTTTGCATCCAAGGTTCTGCTAGAGATTTTGCAGCTGTGCAACTGTTATTATTTACTGTTCAGGCTTGTGGTTCATTATTGAACTCGAATCATCTAACTGTTGTGTAGGCATGTCATTGAAGCAACAAAATAGTGGATGCTTGATCTTATTACAAGGTTTTCATGCTTCCTTATGATGGTTGCTATTATTTTGTTATCATCTAACTGTTGTGTAGGCATATCATTGAAGGAACAAAATAGTGGATGCTTGGTCTTATTACAAGGTTTTCATTCCTTATGATGGTTGCTATTATTTTGTTATGGAAATAATCATTTTTTTCATTTTTGTTGGCATTTTTTCTCTGTACATAGTTTAGACATCATCATATCTTGGTACTTATTTCTTGTCGATCATCTCTATGACAGTTAAGTGAGTTATACAATATCTACGATACCATTGTTTTTTGCTCTCTTGAATTATACTAATTTCCTTTATGGTCGATGGAAGATGCTTACCAAAAATTCAGTTCGAGATTGCTTGGTTATTTGGTCAACTGTGTTATATCTTACTCCTAATTCCACTCATACCCAACATGCATGACTAAAGTAAAATGTCACATTTCAATTTTCATTACTGCTATCAATAGGAGTACAGTGGAAGTAGGTAATTTAAAATTAAAACATGCCAACTTACTAAACAAAAAAGATATGGTTTTCCCTGTACATAATTATTACATCTAATCAAAGGAAAACACAAATATAACATATCCAAAATTTATACACATAAAATTCCTACAGATCATCGTCCATATCTGCACTGGCACAGGCTTGCAGTACATGGTTGGATGGGCCTTTGGGGTGGTATCCAGGGTTGGTTCGCTTTCTTGTTTTACAGTAATG
This sequence comes from Musa acuminata AAA Group, assembly GCF_036884655.1. Taxonomy (NCBI): domain Eukaryota; kingdom Viridiplantae; phylum Streptophyta; class Magnoliopsida; order Zingiberales; family Musaceae; genus Musa; species Musa acuminata. Next base: position 12,533,257 of record NC_088357.1, on the reverse strand, counting down.
TCATGTGATCATTTGTGGGGACATTTGATTGCAACGGACCTCCTTTGACCCTTTGTCGCACGATCATTCATAGCTTACGAAATCTATGTTTGTAATTTGCATTGCTCATCAAGTGTTTGCTAAAACGTCTGCTTGTGGGATCCTAAGTTAAACGCTTTATTTAGCCCGTCTTCTCTTTTATAGGTCCTTAGAGGACCAAAGGGGGTTTCGGAGAGACCAATCCTTTGCGGACAGACTCACAAGGGTGCCACATGACTTAGCAAAACCAACTAAGTCCACGACAAAATAAATATGCCGTTGACAAATGTTGCTTCCCAGATTGGGTAAAAATGTAAACCTATTGCTGCATCATGATCTTGAGCAAAAAAGATCGAGTCATTTATCAAGGGGAAGATCTAGGGTTAGTGTCTTAGTAATAATACTAGCACAGACGTAACTCCTAAGCAGCCAGGAAGGTGATTATTAGGTTTGGACTTGAACAAAAAGATGGTTTTATTTGCTTGGGCTTATGCATTTTGGACCATATAATTAAGGGTCATTCCAAGTGAACTGGCATACAAGACATTGGACTGTGTAATGCAGCCTAAAAAACTCTTCTAAGTTAAGCCAGAAAACATCACAATTTAGTTCATCTACTTGATGTTTATTAGTTGATAATGGTTCACAGGTTATACTAGTTAATTTTGTCTCTATTTTTTGCGACATCTGTGGTTTAGAATTTACAATTGATGTCACTGGCGTAGTGATCAGTCTGTGACTAGTGTTAGTAACCCCGGGTCTATCAGGGTCATTTTTGTTTCAGGAAAGCCTTTATCAACTAAAATTTAGAGTTTCCTTTACAGAAGGTTGACAAAAGATTCCAACAGCTATACATATATCGGAAGCAAACATCTTATGTGTGTATATGTGGTTATTTTTCAAGTTTCATTTTTCTAGGAAGAAGTTATAAGCTACCTACCAATTCATCAATTATTTATCTTCAGAAGAGACCCTTCAAATTATCTGTACTCTTTGATGATTCCCTTTACTATTTATGTACGTTGATAACATAACATAAGCAACCAAAATCAGCCATGTTCTTTCCTATTGGAAGTCAATGTCTTTTAGGGTTTTTGAGGGTGCTTGAGATGGGACAAACCATTTAGGTGAAGGGGATAATGCCAAGAGATGACTCAAGTAAGGATACTTAATCTCTACAAACTCCTATTTGATTAATAGTTTCATTGCGGTGAGACGAAACAGGCCATGTTCTTTTCTGTATGGCAACAGTCTTCCGTTGCTGCACTTTAAATTTTGTGGCTGCCACAAGAGAAAAGTACTCTTTATTGAATAGTTTTGTTCCATGATGACAGAATCAAACACATGGCTTGTACGGGTCCTCAACTCTTTAATCAATGGCTATGATGTTTATACCTTTTGCATGGCAAGATCACTGCTCCCTTTTTCTATATCAAAAAGAAAGTTCTTTTTACTTATGTTTGCTTTTCTTTTTTAGTCTGCTACGTTGGAATTGCTGAGATGATGTTCCCCGTGCCAGGACGGAGGTGTAACACCATCAAGGCTTGAGGTTTGCTGGTACATGTATAAATTTATGTTTCAATTTGTCTTAATTTTGGTCAAGAGTAGGTAGCATTTATGAATCTGTGTATTTTACCTGCAATGCCTCACCTATAAGTAGTGAATCCATTTGCTAACATCAAGTCTCTCTCATAAGCCCTACAATCCCCTAGTTATTCCTTGCTCCTTTAGATGTACAATTTGCTTGATGATGAAGCCAAGATAGCACCAAGTTGGCGCAGATCCACACCTACCTCATGAAAGTTACTATGGAAGATTCAGTATCAATTCTTGACACCATTTCTGAATCATTGCGTTTCATACTTATCAAATATATATCATGGTGTTCTAAGTCTAAAATTATATCATTTGAACCTTTTGTGAGTCCTCGGAATGGATTTAAATGAGTAATCATTATTTGTATTCATTAGGTAGAGAAAAGGTGCAAGGCATTTTCCATTTTGAATTTGCATATAATTTACAGGCAAAGTCAGTGATTTCATAGTTATTAGTGTTAGTTATAACAATTTTCTCTCTGTAAAACTTTAAGTATTTCATAAAGCCCTTGTAGTTAATCTAATTTAGATTATTTTTGTTTCATTACTAGAATAAAAGTTTTAAATTCTAATTCACACTGATACCTTGTAAAAGATAGGTTATGATAGTGAAAATCTTAAAGGGTGTGTAGATATTTTTTTTGTTTTAAATAATTTTAAATTAAAATTATTTTAATTTAAAATTTGGAGGGGTACATATGCTATATTAAAACATATAGGGGCAAATGCACTATATCCTAACTTTGCAAGGGTACATATGTTAGAACCTCTATTTTATATATGAATTCTTTGTCATTACATAGTGTAAATTATTAATAAGATATACTAATTTTTATATTTTGCAAGAGTAATTGAAACAAACAAAATTTGGTAGGGTTAAACATGCAAGTCTGCTCGGAATTATCTTTGTTTCAGTTGAGGATGATTTCAGCAAGAAAAATAGTTTCACCAGTCACACACTCAAAACATCCACCTTGAAAACAACCATATGCACAACTGTGATTATAGCGCGGGGATTTTAGTTCAGTATCAGTTTTCAGCACCTCTGAGCACCCTCAAAGTTGGAAAACAAAAGCAAACAAGATGACTTTAGTTGCCAGCTTTAAATCTTTTCCCAGTTTGAGGCAGTGGAATCATGACCTGCCTAATTTTTTGTGTCTCCACAAGTGTAGACCTTCTTCGGGACATGTTGCAAACACTGTCGGCTTGGCTAGTTTCCATGAGTTGCTCAAGTTTCTAGTGGGACATATTTTATCACTTGGATCTTTCAGAGGTTAAATGGGGATGGCAGCAGTTGGGGTTTTTTCAGGTGTTTCATCTCTCCAATCCACTTAAACATAGGTAGGATATTTGTTAATTGGGTTTATCATGGATATGGTAGGAAAATAGATTTCTGAATCAGGTTTGAGATGAGTAGTTGAGTTGTTTCTTCTTTTTCTTTTCTCTAAAGGGAAGAGTTGCAACTTTCTTTGATTTGGTTCAAAATTTTAGTTCCTAATCTACTGCAATTTCAGTCTAATTAAGGAGCAAAACTATGATCCAGTGCTCTCAAGTCTATCTTGGGTTCCATCTGTCTCAATCAAGAGAGCCATGCAAGCTAGGCTGCTCTAGTGTTTGAACTTTAGAAGCTGGTGTGAGATAAAAACATGGCAAAAGAAGATGTCCTGAAGTAATCAGACTACAGTGGGTGGTTCATTAGCTTATTATAGACATCTGAGTTTGGTTAACTTAAACTTTTAGAAATTTGTAGAGTTGACATTGATTAACCAATTTCTAGTTAGGATAATAAACAAAGAATACTTGGACTATTGCATTACTACACAAAAGGGAACCCTTTTCAAGTATATAGAAACTAGAAGAACAAGTACAAAAACCCAATGCAGAAGTAAATACGGTGAAAAAAAAAATCCAATTCTTGTTACTACATTATGAGCTTAGAGAGACAACAACAAGAATATTCCATGGGGCTTGGTAAATGGTGTTTGACATTGAAATCAAATGAGATTTTCTTTGGTATGCACCCACATTTTATCATGCATTCAACATCTGATATCCACCACAGAGTCGCTTCATATGAGTGAGGTTGGGTAGTGTTAGAAACTAGATTCTGTTTGTCTGTCTGTCTCTTTCTCTCTCTCTCTCTCTCTCTGACTCTGTCGACCATAGGTTGGAACAAAGGATACAGCATTTCTCATTTAGCTCTGACCAATGAACTAAAGTTTACAGAATTTTGAAAAGGCTCGAGCAGTATAGAAATAAAGGTCCTAGAAAAAAAAAAAAGTTGCTGCTTTTGATGTTCAAAAGCTTCCCGTTTCTTCATTTTCCCTGTTACCTTTTAATATCTCTCTCTTACCCCCCTCGCTCTCTCTCTCTCTCTCTCTCTCTTCATGGATGCCCTGTATTTTAATCAGGCTGGAACCCATTTTCCTATGTTGTTGTTCCTACACCTAGGAAATCAATGAAGGGCAAGCCAATCTTCTCCCTTACATCAACATCTAACCAAGCACTGGTCATGTGATAATCCACTGGTCCATTTGCTGAATTCTCAGGATTTGCTGAGCAAGCAGACTGATTAAATCCAGGAATCCACCTAGTGGGAGCACCACAAGACGGGAAACCACTGGCAGTGTCATCAGACTTCCGATGCCGTTGATTCCACACCTTTTTACCAGATCCTACATAGAAAAATAATTGAGACTGTACAGTGTTAGATTAGATGAATACAAAGAGAGATAGTGGCAAGATAACTATCATTAAAGGGCCCATGAAAAAACCGATCATATAATTAATACCATGAGAATATAAACCAAGAGAGTAGATTGATAGTGAAAGTACCATGAGAACATAAACCAAGGAAACAAGTTTGATGGTGGAAGAGACATATTTTTCCAAGCAATGTGAGAGGGAATATACCAATTACTGGATCATGGAGGTGTGCCCGATGAGGAGGGTTGTGTCTGTGTAGGGAGTTAGCAGCAACCATGGTGGTGAAGGAGTTGAGGGATAGTTCTGTTGTGCAGGTGGAAGCAGACTCATCTTTGGTGCTGGTGATGGTGGACTCACCACTGCATGATAAGTAGCTGCTGCTGTTCGCCTCCACTCTCTTAGGGAGGGCCTCAGTGGGTGGGGAGCTGAGAGAGGAGGGGATGGGGGGCTTCCTCCTCCTGTGACCATTGGACTGCTCCCTCTTCGTCCTGGCCATGATCACATGCCAATGGTTCTTGACTCCATTGTCTGTCCTTCCAGGGAAGAGCCTGGCAATCAGTGCCCATTTGTTGCCATAAAGCCTGCGAGCAGCCAGAAGTCTCTCCTCTTCTTCCTCACTGAAGGCCCTCCTGTTGATCCTTGGGTCCAGCTGGTTGAACCATCTAAGCCTGCAGCTCTTCCCTGCACAAATACCAGATTCAACAATAAGGATATCACAAGTCAAGAGGAAATCTGGTTAGTGTTTTTGACACAAACAAAATAGAAAGAAGATATTCCCCTTCTTTTTCTTTTGTTGTCAACTAGAAAACACTTGTTTCCTATTATTTATAGGTGTGAGTTGTTGGTGGATACCTGATCTCCCTTGTAAGTTCTCAGCAATAAGGTTCCAGTTTTGGGGGCCATACTGGGATACTAGCTCCTTTAGCTTGGCATCCTCAGCTGGCCTCCAATGTCCCCTAGCACAGAGCTTGTGCTGCTCCACGCTCTCATCTGTAGCACCACTACCACCTTCATCTTCCTCACCATGGTCGTTGGTCTCCTCCCCTTTGTGATGCTCTTGCCAGCTTTTCAAACCCTGAAGCCTCCAACCTTGCTCCACACTCATGCATTCCCTCTCTCCGGATGGAGAACTCGAAGCCTTTAGGAATGGAGGTGGCGGTGGAGGCGGAGGAAAGAAACCTTTGTCAGCTGTGGGTTTCCGTTGATTTTTAGCCATTTCTTCCTCTTTCAAGCCAAGGTCACACATGAAACTAACAGAGATATGAAAAAGAGAGAAACCAAAGAAACACTACAGAAGGAAACACAATCAAAACCAGCTTCTGTGTGGTTTGCAAGAGGCTTGAGAAGGGATCACAGTTTTTAAAACCGTAGGAAGGTGGATGATGGGGAACCCAAAGAGCTTGAACACAAACACAAACAGCCTTGGTGGAAGAAACCCACTCCTCTCTCTCTCTCTCTCTCTCTCTCTCTCTCTCTTCTCAGTTTATGTTTGAGTCTCCGCTTCACTTAGTTTGAGATTGATAGCTCCAAGGGTTGTGTGCATTGGGGTGTGCAAGCGCAGGCTCAAAAAGGGTACCACTCGTGTGGGTATGGGAGTTTGAGTCTCCCACAGCAGTCTTTATATAACAGGAGCTGCTGCTTGTCCCTCACAGCCTTGACAAATCCACCAGCGCTCTCTTGTCTCCTTACAACCCCCATACTCATTTGGCCTTAGCTTTCAAGAGCAGATAACAACTGTTAAAAGAAAAATGCACACAAAAGAAAAAGGAGTGTTTGCCGAGGATATAGCACGGCCACCGCTTATCCTTTTGGCTATGCTAGCAAATAGAAATTGATGAAATAAATGCATAAAGAGATAAGAGTTAGAAGAGCAATATTCTTTTTTATCTTTCATCAGCATTTGTTTCTATCTGTTATCTTTATTGACAGATGTGATGTGCTGCTCTCTTCAACTCTTGGTCCCTTATTACATATACTTCCCGTAAGACTTCTTCCTCATCTTGTGAACCCATTTCCCATATTGAACCTGATGGAGCTGTTTATTGTTCTCTATAGAAAGAGGTCTTAATTATATTGGTGAAAGTTTACTAGAGCAACAGTTAGTGACACTAACTGTTATCCAAAGATTTTTATGTTTTTTGGGTCATTCAAGTTAAATTCTTGACAAGATAGTTATTAACAGAAGTAGATGAAATAAGGAATAATATCATGAAGATATTAATATCATTCCCTTCAAGATTAGATCATTTAAGATAGGTCTAAACCTTATAAGAGCTGACTTCGGTAAACCTAATCTTCTTTCTCATTTTGCGACAAGTAGACAATTTCTGTTTCCCTCTTACGATGTGGTGAAATATTTTTTTTTTACAGTAATGTAGCCAATAATTGAGCATCCTTTCTACTGTTGTAATGGGTCATATTCATGTTAGGTTGCACTCACTCTCTTTGATACTGTATCAAAACTCTAAGTTTCAAGTTTGACTGCGTTATTCTCGGATCATTAATCTGTTGATATAATTAAATTATAAGATTCAATCAAATGTGACTGACACAGATAAAAAAAAAGATGAAACATCGGGACAAGTTTAATCTGGTTATTAGTCAAATCAATCGTCTAAACTCATCGATCCGATTAAACTATGTTGATTTTTTAATCAATTAAATGAATACGGATTCAACCCAATGGCATTAGTCTTATTCCCTTTGTTTGTTAACTTATTAGGCTTAAAGTAGCATGTACCAGTTGATAATATTGACCCAATTCATCAGGTCAACTTGCGTAGTCTAAATTCCACTTTCATTCATATCACTTGATCCGATGCAAAGTGGCAACGTATCATGATCCTAATTTGACTTGACTTATTGGATGTCCTCGGCAAAAACAAAACAAAACAAAAAGATTATTCTAAGTTCAATAAAAAATATCATATCTCATGATCATATATTTTGAATTTATTGAATATCAGATTTTGATGATGAAATAAATTGATGAAGTTATTATCTAATCAGCGTACGTTTGAATGATGTAGAACTAATTTCGGTTATTGAAAGATAATTCGATTGAAGCAAGAAGAATCAGACATTGGGTCAAAGTGGATCATGTCAGAAGATTGGACGTTTGTCATGCACTTAGCTGGTTTTGCCTAAGTCGTGTGGCACCCTTACGTGTCGGTCCGCAAAGGTTAGTCTTCCCAAAATCTCCTATGATCCCTTATGACTTACAAAAGAGAAAACGGGTCAGAGAAAGCGTCTCATTTTGGGATCCACAAGTAATTATCTTAGTAAACACTTAATAGTCAATACAAATTACAAATAGACTTCACAAGCTCTGAACGATCGCACAACAAAAGGTTCAAAATGGTTAACTACAGACCGAAATCCCCACAAGTGCTTACATGATAACCTTTATTTGCAAGCCTAGGACGGCTACCAAAACCAAAGAAAATAGGGCTACTAAGCCTACTGACAGCTCTTTATATGTTGTGCAAAGTATAAACAAAACTGAAAGACACAAACATACATAAGCATTACATCAAACGTCCTGTTTACAGTTTTGTCCATGACACGTCGGGCCGGAGGACTAGTCGACGTGCCGAAAAGACTTCGTGCCATGAGTTTGGACATCGGGCTAGAAAGATTAGACATTGTGCCAAGAAGATCAGATGTTACGAGAGGTCAACATACCGATGGATCGGGTAATACGTCGAAGGAGAGGATGATGCGTCGAAGGATCGGACGAAGGTCGAAGGTTCGGACGAAGTGTCGGATGAACCAATGATATGTCGGACAACATACTATTCGTGTTTGTAATCGATTGTGTCTAGATCAAAGTAGTTTAGGTCTTAATTATCATAGTTATATTGTAAATTGAGTTAGTTTTTGGTGTAATCCTACTAACTCAATTAAAAGTTCATTAGGCTTGATTGAGGGTTGAGTTGGGCCTATTGGAGGCTCATTCAGTGACCCAAAAGTTGGGTCAGGTGGTGGAACCACCTATGAGCCGGAAAAGTACGAAATGTACTTCTTCCGAAAGACTCGATGATGGTATCGCCCATACATAGTCTCCCAGATTGTGTCAAGCAGTGGTACTATCAGACTGGGCGATGGTACCGCCTAGTATCAGTTTGGCAAGCGATGGTACCACCCAGTACTGACGATGGTACCGCCAATACCTATAAATACCTTACTCTTTACTGCTTGAGAAAGCAAGAAAAGAGAATGAAAACTTATGGTTTAGAGTGTGAAAACTTTGTTAGAAAGTTGAGTCCTTCCTCCTTGAGCTTAGAGGTTGTTCTAAGGGAGGTTGTGAGAATTTTTTTATAAAAAGGGGTTGTCAAGGTTCTCTCCTGAGCCTGTTAAAAGGAGAAAGAGTTGTAAGATGGTAGTTGGTCTTCGCCCATTGAAAAAAGATCGTTAGTGAACATCGGTGATCTCGACAAAAGATGAATCGGGAGTAGACGTAGGTCACAACGATTGAACCGTTATAAACTCGATTTATATTTCCTTTCTGCTTTTCATTATTCTCACTTGCTCTTTAAATTTAAATGCATTTTCAATATGATCCAAAAGGAGATGTGGAATTGACTGATAATGAGTTACGATACTTGTAGTAGTTTTTTAAATTAATAGCAAATTACTTAAGATCGCATTAATAATACATATCATCAGAAGAGCATACCTCATTTTGTTGACTTAAGCTTTTAAATAAATCGGCGGTAGCGAACGCTTGTTTAGCATTATTGATTTAAAATAAGACTCCAAAAGGACGTGTGGAATGAATCACAATGAGTTATATTGGTTGTAGTTTTTAATTACCCTTATGGAACTCATGTTTATGTACTTGATAGAGATTGCTATAGGTCATCATTTTAAACAACGCATTCATTATATATATATATATATATATATAGAGAGAGAGAGAGAGAGAGAGAGAGAGAGAGAGAGAGAGAGAGATAATAATCCTAGTGGTGGGAGGAGCATGCTGAAGGTGTCAGGGAGACAACAGAGGCATCTGTTTCCCTCGTCCCCCTTCATTCCCCCCCCCCACATCTTCTGTACCTTTACCTTCTCACCTTTCACTGTTCATGTCACTTCTTTCATAGATTTGTCGTCTCTCATGAGCTGATGGAATCAAATACCAATTGCAAGAAAGAAATTACTTCTTTTTATTGCTGCGAATCTTAGAAAACAGATAGGAAGATAGGAATAAAAACAAAAAAAATAAAATAAAATAAAGAGGAAAATGACAAGAAGAGGGAGGGAGGGATACGAGTCAACTTTTGCTCGTGGGGTGTGACGAAGCTCGTAACGGCACTGTTGTCATTGCGCTTCCTCCTTTGTGGAGATTTCTTGCTATCTGCTGTTTCATTCTCTCGAGTCATAAGGAAGAAATTGATGGGAGACCAAACGGTTCACGGCATGGGATTGACTGCCAAAGAAACAGTGGCATTGCTTGTCTTCAACCATACATAATGCATTGGGATTTAAGATCAATTAGCTAATTTTTTTACCTTGTTTGTAGATTACGATTAGACTTAAATATATGCTTAAATATGTAAATAAAAATTGAACATGCAAAGCATAAAAATTCTAAGCTTATGTAAAAAGGATGTAAAGACATTGGTCAATAATTTAAATTCTTGATAAATTCAAAACTGTATCCATTGTTGGGTTTTTATTATTATTTTGAACACTCACATAAAATGTAAGTTAACAAAAGAGGATATGTTTGCATGACTCAAATTGCATGGTTTTCCATAGTTTTATTTTCATAATTGAATAGAAAGAGCACAACAAGTGTGGCCTAATACCATATTGGATTCATATATTTTCATTTTAAGCTGAGAATTAATTATTTAGGCCTAATCTTACGCGTATCTGACCTAATGAATGTTTTGATTAGCTTTGGAAGGCTAATCAACTTAAAAGCATCAATCTTTATGGTGACAAATAAACATCAAAACCAAGATGCATACACATTATAAAATAAGTGGATATGTATGTAGCAAGAGATGGAATGCTGATGAAGTTTGAAATGTGTTAATCTATAGGATTCAAGTTTGACTTACCCCAACACCATAACCAAGACAAAAACCCTCTTGTCTTCCTCATCACATCTCTCTTACTTAATCTTTGCTTGGATTAATATAGGTTTAGTGGTTAGCTAACAAACATCTGTTCACTAGTTAATTCTCCAAGTTCCAAAATCCTCACCACAATGGACAAAACCATGAACACAAGTTTCAAACCAAGGCAATGAATGCCGTCGGAATAGACTAATGAAATGTTGATCACAACCCCATATGACAAGTCGCCACTCTCCACTCTCCTAGAAGATAGATGGTTGAAGAAGAAGATACCAACTTCTTTTACAAGACATCTTTAGATTTTTCCCACTCGAGCTGCACATGGAATTTTAATAACTTGTGAATGAAGAACTAATTGTGCTAATCAACTCTTTATGACGAGTCAAGGAAGAATACGTGTGTGGGATTTTATTAAAGCTCGAACGATGTTGTTGATCTATGGATCATTCGAGCTGAATTGACTGGAAACTTTTCTTCTTGCTGCTTGTTGTTAGAATATCTTTGTTTCTTATTTGATTATGAGGTAATTTGAGCCTATTAGTTGCTAATCAAACTCACAATTGCTGGCCAGCTTTCCAATGGGCACAAGGTTGATGATGTCCCTCGTTCGCTTGTGTGGTTGAGACACAGGGATGCATCGCCTCTACCGTGAGTGACCGTGTCGAAAGCCAACGATGGACCATGATGCATCGAGGTGTGGGATGGTGGACAAACGAGGCCTCCGCTGTTGCTGCAACAAGTTGATGTCCGTTGTTCGCTTACGTAGCTGAGACACAACCATGCATGGCCTTTTACTGTGACACTGTCAAAAGCCAACGATGGACCATGTATTGAGGTGTGTGATGATATCCCACTTTCCACTTCCCACGACGAGAGAATTGATATCCCAACTTATTGCTAAGCATGGCTCACACCCTCGTAGCGAATGCATAGTCAAAGAAGTTATGATTTTGATCATCCCGACCCTTATTACAAACATAACGCATGTGAGGCAGACAAATACCCAACTGAGATAACCTAACTGAAGTAGACAATTTGCGATGTAAAAGTTAGGAAAAGCATAATATTTTCACGATTCACTCCAACACCCTTCGACCTCCCCACTAGGATGATCCAAGTCTTTGATGTACCTTATAAGCTAGCTTGGCTGGTGGTTGCCCTTTTAGGTCAATTCTCCAAATCCATTTGTCATCCTCGAGAGGAGGTGGCACATCAATGCGGGAGAGAAGCCTGCAAATATTGCCATCAAAGCATTGATCAAGTAACAAATCGTTTCATTTGTTATCAAGCAGAAGGTTAGAAACATGCCAATGTTCATCGATAACAAATATATTAAAAGTATAGCTTTAAGGCAAATGTCAAAGATCCAATTGTCATGCAAAATATTTGGTTGATTAACATTACTAATAGTTAGATGAAAATCAGCTTTCAGCATAGACATAGTCTTATTAAAAAGCTTCCAGATTGATTGTTCCAAGGAGATATCTAACCATGCTTTACAATGACCACATTAGTCCGTCCAGCCCATAGGCTTGGACTAGATGAGCCCCAATCTGATTTATTAAAAAAAAAAAACGTAGAGACGTGCACTGTGAGAGCAGCGAACAAGTGCGTGCGTGCAGCAAACAATGATGGTGTGAGAAAAAGTAAGGTTTTCCTAGCTTTTAGTAGATGATCAGTGGCTACCTTTGTTGATTCTTACTCAAATTTTATGTAAAGAATTCTTACGATAAGTTTTACAATCTTAATGTTACCTATATATAGCTTATCCTCTCTACGGTATTTTTCCGTTATACTCATTTTATGAAACCTAAAATTTTTGTTTTCATGAAATTCATCTTCAATGATGATGATATGTTAATGTTTAAAATAGACTATGATATGTTAATCTAGAGAAGATTTACTATAAATATATTATCATTATTGATGATATTGAAAGTTTAAAATAGACTATGGTCCCATAGTTTTTCCCGTATTGGGTTTTTCACGTAAAAATTTCAGTGTCTCACTTTGTGATTGATATATTGTTCTACTATTTATGTTGCTCTAGTTAATATTTACTTTTGATAACAAGTTGGTATTTTGATGAGGAACCCCTTTTGATACACAGAGAGAAAAAATTATTTCGTTATAATAGTTTTTCCCAACAAATGGTATCAGAGCAATAGGTTGTTTGGTGCTAGTTTTTTTTCTTATGTGATTAAAATAGAAGCGTCAAATAGTATGATTAAATTGAACTCATCAAATTAATTCACTTGGAGGCATATGATGGAAGATTTGCTCTATTACAAAGATTTGTATAAGTCCATCAAAATTAAAGATAAACCTTCTACTATGGAAGATGAGGAATGTGAGGTTCAATATAAAAAAGCTATTGTCTATATTAGAAGATGGATGAATATAAATTTGCATGAGCATATTTTTTATGAAACCAGAGCTGATATTATTTATCAAAGGTTAGAAAACATCTTTGCTAAAAGACAATGGAAAATAGATTTTTTTCCCCTCTGAAGGCTTGTAAAATTGAAGTATAAAAATGATGGTAACATTATTGAGCACATAAGTCTATTTCATAGTCTTGCAAACAAGTTGATTGCTATGAAAATGAATATAAATGATGAGATGCAAGGATTATTACTTCTCAGCTCTTTACTAGAAAGTTAGGAAACGTATGTGGTGACAATTTGTAACTCCACACCATAGGGGACTCTAACTATAGATATGATTAAAGACAGTTTACTAAATGAAGATGCTAGAAGGAAAGAATAGGAAGAGTGTATTTATTACTAAAAAATAAGAAAACGTGGAAGAAGTGATAGCAGAAATCCACATGGTTATAGAGGAAAATCTAAGTCTAAAAGAAATATCAAATATTTTTATTGTAATAGGCCAAGTCACATGAAGAAAGAGTGTAGGTTTTGGAAGCAAAAACAAAATGAAAGGAAAAAAATGATAAAGAGACTAATACAATTGCTGTTGAAGGTGATATCATTATTGTTTATGATGACGTTTGTTTCAGTCTTGCAGCTCAGGACAATAATTGGGTAATTGAGTTCTTTATTTCATGTTATTTCTCATGGTGATTTCTTCATATCTTACATTGCTAGTGATTTTGGTAATGTTAGAAATGGAAAACAGTGATACATTTAAGATTATGGGTATTGGAGATATTTACTTGAAGACCAGTATTATGAGCAAATTGATACTCAAAGATGTCAAATATGTTTTAGATATTTATCTTAACTTGATATCTATAAGCAAACTTGATGATGAGGGATTTACATACTATTTTGGTAAAAATAAATGGAAACTCACTAAAAGTTCACTAATTGTGGAGAGAGGAAAGAAGCTAAACTCTTTTTATGTCATGGTATAGATCTTTGGCACAAGAGGCTTGGTCATATCAATGAGAAGTGACTTTAAACTCTTGTTAGAAAGCAGTTCTTACCAAAGTTGTAAGGTACATCTCTTAAATCTTATGATCATTGCTTAGCTGAAAAAACACATAGAATTGCCTTTCATACGTGTCCATCATCTAGAAGATCAGATGTTATTGATTTGATTCATACTGATGTCTGTACTATGCAAACTAAAACTCTTGGGGGTGCTCTTTATTTTGTTATTTTCATTGATGATCATTCTAGAAAAGTGTGGACTTTTGCTTTGAAATATAAAGATCAGGTACTCAATGTTTTCAAAGAGTTTCATGTCAGTATTGAAAGAGAAACTAGCAGGCAGAAAGCTAAAGTATGTTCGAGCAGATAATGGTGGCGAGCATATGGGTCATTTTAAGAATTATTGCAAGTTCCATAATATCAAGCTTGAGAAAATAATTCATAAAACTCCTCAGCAGAGCGATGTAATAGAAAGAATGAATAAAACTATTGAAGAAAGGATTAGGTGTATGCTTTCCCATGCCAAGTTATCTAAGTCATTTTAGGGGGAGGCTATGAGAACTACAATTGATCTAATAAATCTTTCTCTATCAGTTTCTATGAAAGATGATGTTCTAGAGAGAGTATGAAAAAGAAAAGATATATCTTATAATCACTTGAGAGTGTTTGGATGTAAAGAATTTGTTCATATTCCCAAAGATGAGAGGTCTAAGCTTAATAATAAGACAAAAGCATGTATTTTCTTGGGGTATGGTCATGAAGAGTTTGGGTACAGATTATGAGATCTAATGAACAAGAAGACTATTAAAAGAAGAGATATTATATTTCTTGAAGACCAATTGTTTGATGATGGTGATAACATTGAGAAGCTAAAAATTTATGTTTATATTTCTTAGAGTTTGAGTCCAGTTCCTTCACTTGTAGTTCATGATGATTATGAGGGAGATGAATAAGAAGATTATAATGAGAATGTCAGTGATGATGCTCCTACAATTGATGATGTTGAACCAACTGAATAAACACCTCTACTGTTAGTTGAGATTCAATTGAGAAGATCCACAAAGGAGCCACAACCATCTACCAGATACCCTCCACATGAGTATATTATGCTTACTGACGATGGAGAGTTAGAAACTTACTAAGAAGCTATTCTATATGAGCATAAGAATGAGTGGGTTAAAGCCATGTAAGAAGAAATAAGATCCTTGCTTGAGAACCATACCTATGACTTAGTAAAGTTGCCTGAAGAGAATAAAGCTCTCAAGAATAAATGAGTTTACAAATTGAAGACTGAAAATAATAGCTCATAATAAAATGCATGACATGACTAGTTGTGAAAGGATTCAGTCAGAAAAAATGTATTGACTTTGAAAAAATATTTTCTCCTATGGTGAAAATATCCTCTATTCCAACTGTTCTTGGTTTGACTACCCACTTGAATTTAGAAGTTGAACAACTTGATGTAAAAACAATATTTTTTCATGGTGACTTAGAAGAAGAAATTTACATGGAGTAACAAGAAGGTTTCAAAGTTAAGAGAAAAGAAAATCTAGTGTAGAAGCTTAGAAAAAGCTTATATAGACTCAAACAAGCACCTAGATAGTGGTACAAGAAGTTTGATTCCTTTATGATGAGCCAAGGGTATAATAGAACAACATCTTATCATTGTGTGTTTATAAAAAACAAAAATTCAGATGATGATTTCATTATTCTCCTTCTTTATGTTGATGATATGCTGATTGTTGGTCATGATGCTAGTAAAATTGAAAAGCTTAAAAGAGAGCTAAGTAAATCTTTTCCCATGAAAGTCTTGGGATCGATAAAACAAATACTTAGCATGAAGATTCTTCGTGATAGGAAGAAAGTGAAGATTTGGCTATCTCAAGAGACCTACATTGAAAAGGTTCATGAAAGATTCAACATGAGTAAAGACAAAACAGTTTGTTCTCCACTTATAGGTCATTTCAAGCTTAGTTCGTAACAATGTCCTACAAGTGATAAAATATATATATATATATATATATATATATATATATATATATATATATATATATATATCCAAAGTGCCTTACTCATCTGCAGTAGGCAATTTGATATATACTATGGTTTATATTAGGCTAGATATAGCTCATGCAATTGGAGTTGTTAGTTGATTTCTCTCTAATCTTGGTAAGAAATATTGGATAGTAGTGAAACGGATATTAAGATATCTAAGAGATACTTCCAGATTGTGTTTATGTTTTGGTAGTGATGAACTTGTACTAGAGGGGTATACAGATGCGGACATGGCATGTGATACTAATTCTAAGAAGTCCACTTTGGGATTCTTGATGACATTTGTAGGGGAACTAGTCTCTTGGCAGTTTAAGTTACAGAATTGCGTTGCTCTATCAACCATAGAAGCAAAATATATAATACTTACTGAAGCTTGCGAGGAAGCTTTACGGACGAAAAAGTTTTTATATGAATTGGACTTGAAACAGAAGGATATACTATTTACTGTGATAGTTAGAGTGTCATTTATCTCTCTAAGAATTTAACATATCATTATAGATCCAAGCATATTGATGTTAGATATCATTGGATTCATGATATGTTTAAGATGAAAAAATTGTACTTGGAAAGAGTGCATACCAATGAGAATGAATCAAATATGTTGACAAAGTATTTGCCTAAAGTGAAGCCTGAAACATATAGACGAAAAGCGGGCTTAGTACATCCCACCATATGAGCTGGAGAGGGAGAATTGTTGGGTTCAGCTCATATATGGGCTTGGACTAGATGATTTGGGCATTCAGCCCAAATCTAATTTATTAGAAAAAAAAAGAAAAAGAAAAACTATAGAGACGTGCACATTGAGGACAGCGAATAGTGGCAGCATACGAAAGAAATAGAGAGAGAAAAGAAGAGAAAAAGTTAAGACTTTTGAGGCTTTTACTAGATGATCAAGCAGCTAAACTTTGTTGGTCTTGGCTTAAATTTTATGTAAAGAATCTTTACAATAAGCTCTACAATCTTAACGGTATCGATATATAGTTTATTCTCTCTAAGGTATTTTTTCGCTATACCCACTTTATGAGACATAAATTTTTTTTTTCATAAAATTCATCTTCGGTAATGATGATATGTTAATGTTAAGCCAGTGTTTTTGATGTTATTGTGATCCTTTAGTTATTTTAAAAAAGATTTATTGTAAACTTATTATCATTATTGGTGATAGTGGAAGTTTGAAGTGGACTCCGATCCCGTGGTTTTTTTTTGCATTAGGTTTTTCACGTAAAAATTTCAGTGTCTCACTTTGTGACTGATTTATTATTCTACTATTTATGCTGCTCTAGTTAATATTTACTTTTGATAATAAGTTGATATTTTGATGAGAAACTCATTTTTATATATAGAAAGGGAAGAATTATTGGGCTATAATAGTTTTTCCTAACATAAACAAGGGTATCTATTCAAATACTTATGGATTCTTTTGCTTCGAAAGCCAACTACGAAGTTCCAAGGTCATAAATACCAAGACCTTCAATCTCTGAGAGATTGTCAGGTGGTAGTACCACTCAGACTATGTGGGGTACCGCCTAGCACGGGCAGTGGTACTGCCAATACCCTAAAAATCGGGATTAGACAGTTTTAGGCTCCAAGTTTGAATCCACTTAAGGTCTATAAATACCCCGCTCATCCCTGGTTAACATACATAAGAATTTAGAGCAAAAAAAAAGAAAATGCTATTGTAATCTTATGTGAACTCCTCTCAAACTCTAAGTGTTAGTGAAGTCTAAAAGAGGAGGTTGTGGGAGTGTAAAAGTTCTCTCCTGAGCCTGTCAAAAGGATAATAGAGTTATAAGAAGGTGGTTGGTCTTCGTCTATTGAAGGAAGATTGTTAGTGGATATCGGTGGCCTCGACGAAAAAGGAATCGGGAGTGGATATAGGTTAGGATGACCGAACCACTATAAAACTCGGTTTGCATTTACTTTAAGCTATTTACTGTCATTATAAACCGCCTTACTTGCTTTACCTTCTCATTACACTCTTCTATATGCTTTCAAGTTAAACTTATATTTTCGATATCGATTTTCATCGAACATACGAAAGATTTTTGAACCGACGTGATTTATCCACTGCACTAATTCACCCCCCCTCTTAGTGCCAACTCGATCCTAACAGAAATATCGATGAACCAATGATATGTTGGATAACATATGATTAATACTTTATAATAATTATCTAAATATAAATAGTTTTAGTTGTAATTAGGTTGGTTTAAAATGTAGTTAGACCAACTCAATTAGGGTCCAACTGAACCTAAAGTGGAATTATTTTGGGCTAAGAGAAAAGTCCATTCAGTGACTCAAAAGTTGGGTCAGATGGTGGCACCACTAGTGGCTCAATCTCTAAGACATAATCTCCAAGATTATGTCAAGTGGTAGGACCACTAGATTGGGCGGTGATACCGCCCAGTGTCAGGCCGTAGTACTGTCTAGACATAGTCTCCTAGACTATGTCAGATGGTGGTACTGTCCAATGTCAGTGCTGCAGGTAGTGGTATCGCCCAGCACAAGCAAACCACTATAAAAATCTATTTTGTATTTACTTTAAACTTTTCATTTTAATTAGAAACTGATTTCTTACTTTAAAATCTATTTCAAGTTAACATCTTTCCGATATCGATTTTAATCGAACGTATGAAGTTTCAAAACCAATGTTTTTTTCATAAGCACTAATTCACCCACCCTCCCGTTAGTGTCGTATTGATCCTAATAAATTTATTGTTCATATAAAAGTCCTTACATGAGTACCGAATTCTTCGAGTTAACAATTCCCCTCACGTTTGTGAGATTTGCACAACTCTTTTAGTCGCTGAGCAACCCATCCCACCTTGCATTGTCTTATCATTTGCCAAGCACCCCACAGTATTATTAAGTTAGTTGCCAATGTTGAGTTGTAGCTTGAACTCAACCATCCTAATTTTTGTGTGTCACATATTTTTTGCAGCTTGCTTGCTCTCGTGGTATCTCTCATGTAAAGAGTTAATCATTTTTTTGAATGCTAATTTTAGATGCTCGCTCCTCTGAGTGACTCTATTCCTTACATCTCAACATATGTTTCTCCCAAACGATCGCATGTGTTGATTCCCTCAACGTAGCCTCGCTAGGTCCCCTACATTTGTATGTCAAATATTTCTAAGTGTGCTTGTCTCGCTTTGATACCATCTATCACGGATTTACCTGGTTTTGCCTAAATTATATGCCACTCTTATGTAACGGTCCGCAAAGGGTCAATCTCTTTCTAAAATATCTT
Organism: Musa acuminata AAA Group; assembly: GCF_036884655.1. Taxonomy (NCBI): domain Eukaryota; kingdom Viridiplantae; phylum Streptophyta; class Magnoliopsida; order Zingiberales; family Musaceae; genus Musa; species Musa acuminata. Next base: position 12,514,155 of record NC_088357.1, on the reverse strand, counting down.
ATGGTCATTTAAAAACCTATAAAAGAGAAGATATGTTAGAGAAAGTGTTTAACTCTGGATCTATAAACAACCATTTCAGCAAACATTTGATAGATCATGCATATTATGAACATAAACTTCATAAATTCTGAACGGTTGCACGATAAAGGGTCTAAGGTGGTCCATCATAGACCAACCAAAATAAGACTGCCAGACCTATTATCAATCTTTTACATGTAAAGCATGAACAAAATTAAATATATATATATATATATAAATATATATGAAGATTATATCAAATATTCCATTCGCTTTGTTATGCCAAAATCGTAATCTCCTAATACAGTATAAAATTTATCCCACTACTCATCCAACCTAACCTAATAGAATTGAGCAAATGCATACAGCATAGAATTACTAATAAGCTCCTAATACTTTTTTTTTGTAAAACTCATCTAGCCCTAATAGAATTGAGCAAATGCATACAGCATAGAATTACTAATAAACTCCAAATACTTTATTGTAAAACTCATTGGAAAAAGGAAATGGTATCCCATATCTCCTTTTTCGTAAAGGGTTCGGTAAGAGTAAGCCGTCCAAAGTCACCAAGGTAAATTTAAATGCCGCCAAACAAAATTAGAGTCAAAAGCAGACATAATTCTATGGTGGTCACAACAAAATTGATTATTGACCTTAGCCCACTCCTTAAAATCGATTTATCTGATGAGTACTTGGTAGGAATCATCCAAATCCCTCGTACAATCAATTTCTTCCAAATCAATAATTCTATCTAATTTACTATAGCAATGTATTTCTAGATTACCCACAGCAGTAAGATTCCACTTAGAAATAATACCCCACACATTTTAAATTAAAAAGTAGGATTCTAGCAATACTTTATAATATCAAACAGCTCATAATAATCAGTCCAAAAAATTTTAAGTAAGTGTTTACGATTACTACGAGTATCACAAACATTAGGATACGATCGGATAGTGATAACAAAACAATCGTGGAAGATGAGTGACCTGGAAATTGATGAACAGACCCGTCCACGTAACATTAGCAAAAACACAATCTGAGCGTACCCAAAGCCATGCAGGAACACTAAGTGAATTTACAACCACGGAAACCCAAATCAAAGAAACCAACATAATTAACTAAATTATGAAAAATCGATATAGAAGAGTTACAACAAGCGAAAGCTATACTTCCCCGTTTGTCAATCTGATCATTCCAAAGGGAATTGTGAACTAAAACATGATTACTTGCATAAATAACAGACATTAACCGAGGTTTATATTGAGCAAATTGAACGACTGTATGGATAGCTCGAGAATGAAATGATAGCACCTTAACGTTTGTGACACGATAGTCCCAGGCCAACCAAATTCCTTCAGAAGAACCCTTAGTTGGCTGAGCAAAACCTTTTCCTGCCTCGCTCGTCCAAAGCAGGATGCTGCTTGCTCCGCCAAGGATCGAGACAAATGTGTTTCCTTCAACACAATGACATGAGGCTTATATTGACACCTTAACTTAGTAAGATAATCCCTAACAGGCCTTCTTCTCAGGCCTCTACAGTTTCAATTGTGAATTATCATAAGTTACAAGGAGAGGGGGAACAATGAATGAATGGAGGAAACATCCTAATGGTCCTTTACAACATCATATATATATATATATATAGAGAGAGAGAGAGAGAGAGAGAGAGAGAGAGAGGTTAGCAGCCCATAAAGATTCTTCGTACAGGAAAAATATTTTGACCTAGTTCTTTCGTTTGACATGTATTAATCCTTATCTTGGAGAAGATATCTAAGTGAGTGACTCTGATTCATATATTTAACAGTTCAGTCAACAGTGATATCTTTCTTTCTCTAGCTACTCGAGCTGGATCTTCCTCCTCAAACTACAAAGCACACTCCAACATGTTCTTGAACTCGCTCAAGCTAACATGGCCGTCCCCGTCCTCATCGTAAGCCTCGATCATCCTCCTGCAGTCCTCCAATCTCATGCCCTCTTCCAACCCCAGCCTGCGCATCACGGCCCGTAGCTCCTCGGCGCCGATGAGCCCGTCGCCGTCCTCGTCGAACACCCCGAACGCCGCATCCACCTCCTCCAATCTCGCTTCTTTCTCCTCCAACAGCTTATATGCTGCATCCATGAGTCTACTGCTCTCCGTCTCTTCATCGTCGTCGGAGCTCCACAAGCCAAGTCTCTTCATCACAATCGCAGCATCATCACTGCTCTCGTCTCCGGAGACGATAAGTTCATTTGACGGGATCGAGTCAACCTGAGTTATCGCCAAGTAGCCGAGCCTTTCAAGGTGGCAATGGAGCATCTCGAAGAGACGGGTCAAGTGGTGGAGCAAGTATTCCATGCCAGTGCAGAAGAGAAGCAATTGAGATGTGAGGTAGAGTGCTTCTGTTGCAGTTTTGCTTCAGCTGCATGGAGTCGACATTTATATGGGCCATGCAGTTGCTTCTCCTAAACAAGTACTGGTCGTTTGATGGAAGATGAGAAGAACTTTCTTTGACGTATACTTTCACTTGACCGAGACTACCAGTAATGAGAAGAAGAAGAAGAAGAAGAAGAAGAAGAAGAAGTCAAGCATCCCCAGTTGACTCATTAATCTCGTTCTTGACTCGATATATCCCATTGACTTGCTACCTTTCAGATTCTAAGACACGTAGTTCCATGTGGGAAAGATGAAGCAAAGTAAACCCTAAATGACACAACAAGTTTCAAGGAAGTTACAGGTACTGCTTTATGGAAAACGCGCAAAGACTGATGCGGACGAGAGTTAGTGGAAAGTAGAAGCCGAGGTAGACTTTTGGGCATGGCTTTCACACGCCGTCCTCGGCTTAAGCCAGAAGACAACCAAGAAAAGAAGCAGACTGAATTGGTTGGCGAGTCACATGTTTCTGTCTCTACCTGTTGACTTGGTCAACCGTATCTGTAAGGTGGCAACAGCTTAATTAAGTGAACCTGATTTATAACTCACTCGAACAAATAGAAATGTTATGAATTTTGTATCAGATGAATCTCATATATATATATATATATATATATATATATATATATATATATATATATATATATATATATAGTTCTAATTTTTATTTTATACATAAATAATTTCTTAATACATTCGATATTCATTATTAGGTTGACCATCTTTTCTTTATTTGTAAGGATAAGGATAAATGAAGCTACGGTTTAATCATTAGTTTGGTGAGAAGAGCGTTAAACATTTACAGTTAAAAAAAATCATATTTTACCAAACGGCTTAATTTTTTGTAGAGGATAATAATGATTAATAATGTAAGAAAATGGTAGGACAGTGCAAAAGAAAGAACGAGAAGATAATTAATAAAAAATAATATGAGAAAAAGTAAGTTTCTTGATAGAAACCCGTCAGCATTTACTCGATGGAAACTTACGGTACGACTTCAAGATTTAAGTTGATCATTAATTCAAATATAATTGGAGAGCTGCTATTCATTTAATTTACGGCATGACTTTTATCTCTCTTCTCAAACAAACAAAAAAGAAAGAATAATATTTTATTCTTTCATCTAAAAGATAATGGAAGAAGTTTCTTATTGAGATTTCCTCGTCCACAAAAATCTCCAAAAATGCCTATTTTCGTCTTATATTTCCTTTTTGTTTTAAAGGAAATTTAAGAGAATTATCCCGCTAAATTGCATACTCTTTTCTATGTTCATTTAGAATCTAAAATATAAAATCACCAATTGAGAACTTTTTCGTTTTACTCTCCCTTATATATTGACCAAACGACATATGGATTGAAGAGAATTTATTATAATTTTTATTCTCCAAACGATATTCGATTAAATCTTGAGATGAATTTCTCGATTTCAACCAGCATGAGGGTGGAGAAATAATCTTAGAAAACTGTATAACATTCTTTCAGGTTTTATTTATGAATTTGCTCTTAGTGTTTTTATTTTAATTATGTTATATCTTTAATTATTGTTCCAACACCTTCTTGCTTGTTATATGCATGCTTTAAAATGTTGTTCTCTGGTCAAAATCAAAACAGGTTATTATCTTCCTGTCTCCAAGCGGAATCATGCTGCAGTTTCTGCTATGCTGCAAATACCTTGTTGGGAACTTTGGTCACAAAAGTCAAACAAGGATCTATGTGCACAAGAAAACAACAATGTTGACTATGTTGCAGAGGGTGTGAATTGGAGTGAACACATAGGTGGCTTTGGTGGCTTCTTCTACTTGTTGATGATAGCAATGCCCAAAGAAGATTATCCCATGCTTAATTTTGTGCAAGTGGACAAACACACATGTGAACTAGAGGAATATTACACTGCAACTTGCTGGCAATTCACCCACTGCCTTGGCAATCCTGAAATCATTGTAATTGGGACCGGAAGAATACGAATACGAGAACTTCTCATTTGACCATTTGGGTCACTCACCGTTATGATTCCAACAAGCTTTACAATCATAACGGTGTTGATATGTAGTTTATCCTTTTTGAGATATTTTCCTGTGATATTCATTTTGTGAGATTTAAAATTCTCTTATGACAAGATTCATCTATGATATTCTTGAGCCATGATATATAATCTTGATGATGTTATGACTCTCTTGTTATTTTAGAGAAGACTTATTGTAAACCTATTTTCATTATTATTGATAGTGAAAGTTTGAGGTGGACTACGGTCCGTAATTTTTCTCACATTGGGTTTTTCACGTTAAATATTTGGTCTCATGTTTGATTTATTATTCTACTGTTTATGTTATTCTGGTTGATATTAGCATTTTGATATCAAGTTGGTATTAAGATGAGAAATTCATTTTGATACATAAAGATGAAAAAGAATTATTTTATTTTAATAGATTTTTTCCAATAATTATTATATTTCAATTTGTTAAACTAAATTTGAATATTCAAACTTTTTATGATTTATTTTTGTCCACAATAGACTGACATTTCTTAACCGTTAGAAGGATGAGATATAAATATTCTCTATATTATTCATGACTCGCCAATTGCATCCCACAAAGGAACGTTTTTGTTTTCCCTATGAGAACACTAAAAAATAAATTTCATCGTGTCAAATTGATTGTATCACATTGAATTCTAATGAATTTATAGAAAACAAACTAGTGACATATTTTGTCAAGAGAATCTAATGCTTTTTTTTGCCCTTTTTAACTACAATGATCAACTATGATGCTTGAAATATTATTGAATTATGTTCCTTGTAGATTTTATGATAGTTTCTGCTTGTTAGGATATGAATTCATCCTTTCCAATATGGTAATAAATACTCATTTCAATTTACCTTCTGCAACTTAATGCATCTGCCGGACTGCAATCAACTCCATATCTTCTCTTATCATGTCAACATGCACCTGTTTAGAAGAACAAAAGCTGAAATATTCTTGAGTGGATATCTTTCCTGACTGGACTTTCATATAACATTTCACCTCAAAATGGACCGCTTGTCAACTCCGAACGCGATAAGGTTTGAAAAAACGAACCATATCAGGTCAACCGTCCCACCATCATCTCATGACTATAATTGCCACTAACAGATCCAAATACCTGTTTGGGTTTTCTTACCATCTAAAAAGCTAAGAAAGCATGATACAAAGTTGTATAACACATGAAGCTACAAAGATCATCTGCCTTTCTAAGGAATTCATGTAGGAGATGGGCTCAGCACACTACAAAAATCATTCAGATAAAGAAGAAATTTATCAGATTCATACAAATTATGCTTATGATCTCTGTCTGTCAGTCTGCATGCTGTGTGCCCTGCCAAAACATGGTTTATGGAGTATGCACATGGTTTCTCCAACAATGCCACTTTTGAGATGTTCTCACCATATGCATCCATGTGAAAAAACTGATGGAATATCTGCAGAATCTACAGAATTATAAGCATCTCAATAAAGTTTTATCATCACTAGTCATTATCACTGCAGACATTTGTCATCATCATCAAACTAATCTTACGAACTCAATCACTTGCCCACCAAGAGTGCTAATAATAAACACTGACATCATGAGATTTTCTTGGGAGAAGTTTCTACAGAAAACAACCACTTGTTTGATAGGTTTCCATCAACCTTCTACTGGAGCACACCATCCTTTGTGGTGGACCTCATTTCCATCAAGATTGCGGCCACTGCTTTTGCTTTATGTGGGTGGACTGTTTGCTGCAACAGTCATACCAAACATTTGGCACCGAGAGAGTCTACTAATGATGTCCAACAAAGATCCTGGAACAGTAAATGTGTGTGCATGTATAGTAGTACTCCTGGATCCAGGGCAATTTGGAAATGCAGCATGGATTCATAATGGTTGATCACATTGACTGACGATCACATATTTTTCTCTCGATCGTTTCTGATAAAGTCTAATCAATGTCTACTGGATATATCTTATCAGCATAGCACTCAAGAAGAATATTCCTTCATTAAATTTACGGTGAAACTGACACTACATATGGTGACTTCTCTAGCTATGTCTTAAGGTTAAGCTTAAGGTATTTTCTGACCATATCAGTCTATTGGAATACATTTCCTCATCAATCTTGGTTGTAGAAATGTTTACAGGAAGAATCAGGACAAAAGCCATTCACATGTGGGGGGAGGAAAAGCATGTACAAAAGTTAGGAAGATAGGAACACAATCTCTTTATAGTTGAATAATAGAGGAGAAGTTGACTATGTGATGTCGACTATGGCTTTTTGCACTATATAATCTGCAGCAAAGAAAGCCAAGATTGTATTGAGAGTACTGACCTGAAACAGGAGGAAGCCTCTTGCCAACATGGATCAGAGGAAACCTGCGATTTGTCTCTGCACACTCTTGTGCTTCTCATGGATTCTCTCTTTGGTTGCAGTTCCTCTTCCTGGTATTGTTTGCCATAACTTTTGATGCTTCTTTTCTTCCCCTGAATGAGAAGATTTGCTGTAGAGTTTTTTGGCATGTCTGCGTAGTGATATGAACAACAATTTCCTCTTTATTTCCAGCAGGAAAACTTGATTTAAGGAACCAAAAAATATCAGTAATGAAAGTGGCAGATCAGGTAAGTTGCAAGCATGCACAGACCTTCCAAATCCCGAGTTTTTCACTAGTTCTAAATCTAATTTCCCATCATGTTATCTAGATAGTACTAAAATCTGATGAAGTTTTTTGATGCAGGTGATCACTAGAAAGATACTGATCAATGAGAAAGCTATTGCGGATCGGAGAATGGACATTGAACTCAATGACTACCCAGTATCAGGTGCAAACAGCCGCCATGATCCCAAGAGTCCTGGAAAACCCTAGCTTTTAATCCATGGAAGCTTTTGTAGCAATACCAGCCATTATACTCTAGCAAGCAGAATCCTGCAAGATCTTTGTAGATGTATTTATTGTCCTGAATCTACCTGTACCAGATCAGTATCTAGCTTTTGTAGAACTATTAAAGAGAAAACAAGAACAGTAGCTTCTAGTCGATTGCAGACATCTCAATTCAGATTAGTAAAGCATCAACTTGATTGAACTGATGATTCTGATCACCAACTCTGAAACTTGCAGTCAAAATCATAATCAAAATATATTGTCATCTTTTGATAACCACTGAAGTGGAGTACATTTGAGAGTTGTCGGCAGCAGTGTCCATAATACCTAAAGGTGATAATGATTGAACTGCAGATATCGATACTACTTAGTAAACAACTTCTAAGTGGATGAAAATAGTGATGGATATGATTGTGATAACCATATTTGGCATCACCAGTCAAAAGCGTGGATTGAAGATAAAGAAGACACAATTCAGTGTCGGCATATCCATGTTACGGTTGAATGATGAACAAGCTAACTTAGTGACATAAACAGATTTCATCAAATAGAGTCTTGAAAGAGAAGTGAGAAGAAAGGAAGGAATAAGAGAGAGCACTTGAGTAGGCCAGTGTAGCATATGGCAGTTAACATAGGGTAGCTTACAAGGTACAAGTTTCTTATGTTACTCCATAAATTTTTACAGTGGTTCACCAGTAATTACCCCTTGGATTAAGCAACAATCCAGATGCGTATCTGTATAATTTGGAGAACAATAGAAAGTTCACTAGTAATTACCCCTTAAGTATGGACCTTTTACCACGAATTACAATATAAAGCAAAACAGATCCTAAACACAATCTTACCTAAAATTTATAACAGTTTGAACCAAGTTTGATGCACGCAAAGAGCTAGAACAAAAAATTGCTTCAGATTCACATGTCATCATGTTAAAAATAATAATGATTCATGCATGTATAGTTAATTCAAAATTACACATGTAAAAGTGATCGATAACTTTTTCTTTTAACTGAATTCACTAGAACTTGAACAGGTTTTTGTGAACTTTTAGCACCAAGCGGCATGTTAATGAGACTCTGGTTGAAGTTCTTTGGAAGATGTTATTTTGTCCAATGTCTTGAGTGACATCTGAAGTTACAGCATGCAGGGAACCGCGAGGATACTCTAGCTCCTTTAGTTTAATAACTTCCGAAATGTTCACAACCTGGACAAATAATGGATACAAGGAAGAAAAACCTGAGCAATATTATAGGTCAGATTTTGAGTTTAGCAGTAGCTATTGTGCCAGTATTGTCCTTTATTAAAGACAGTGATTGAAGATTGTGACCACAGATATTAGAAAACTACTAATCATGGTAAGAACTAAGAAGCCATCCAGCTTTATAAAATAACTCTTACCTTATCTAAACTAAGTGACTCAGAATCTTCTATCCCGTGAAGATAATCTGAATTGTACAATGGAAACAAAGAAAAAAAATGAAGATATAGCAGAGAAACTTTCAACAAACAAAACTAAGACCATAAAGAGGTGTTGATGTTTCACCTGTATAGGCTTGATCTTTGAATATCAATAAACTGCAGGGCATCAAGAGAACAGAAAATTGATGGTGTTCATCTTTTGGGCTGCCTATTGATTCAGTGGACGGACTATCGATCTGACCACTAACTGCTTCATAGAGAGTTGAATCCTTGTTTTCCACTGGAATTTCAAATTCTTTTGATCTCGGGTGGGGAGTGAAATCAATTGTTATAGGTGATTCAAGAGATAAAATTGCAACAACAGGAAAGTATGCAGGACCATCTTGGTGTGGCTGAATGAAAAATAGATGCAAATGTTCCCAATAAGAGCTTTATGGAAATAATTGGCATCATAAGAAAGAATGCAATAAAAACCAACCATGATCCCTTGATCTGGAAGATATTCGTTAATGAGCACATGGTTGATGGGCGATGGAAACAACCCTGTCTGTTGACCTATTCTCTGGGTTATCTTGGTGAGCCAAGATGGCACTGCAAAAGTAAAGGTTAAAGAATGTTTAGAATTACATTGAGAACTTCTCTGAAACAACCAACGTTCCGAGAATGGTACACTGGCACTAACACAGTTACACTGTGGCTAAATCTGTATTGCAACATTTAACAAGATGAAAGTTTTGCTGAATTTGGTTTCATTGAAAACTAAGCAACCAGGGGTTACAACCAGCAGATATTTTATCGAGAAAGAATATTGATAAAATTGAAACAAGAAACTGGCTGACCTAAAATCATTTAGAAGATTAATGTATTGTCCATATGAACTAACCAGCCAATGCAAAGTATGAGATAATCCATTTTCTCCTGATCTTGTACCAAACTTTTTTTGTTTTGTTCATTAAAAATCTTATCTGGCCATGGATGTCATCACTTCAATTGACTAGCTCATGACTGAACATAAACCGAATAAAAAAGTCAGAGCTACCTCTATGGTTAGATCATCGATTTAGAAGTTATTCTTTCCGGTTACTTCAAATGCTAGATATCATCCTAGAATATAATAAAGCAAATTGGTAAGCTAAGCAACCCCCAATCCTTACGACGAAGCATAATATCCAATTGGCTCACAACTGTTGATAGATACTATTGCCAGGGTCGAATTAACAATGGCTACAGAGATTCCATAAGTTGTTTGGTGCACTAGCTACCATGTTGAGGAACATCCGGATTTATTTCTCATGTAACTATGAATTAAAGATTCAAACCGTCATATGGTATGATGCTTCATTTCTGGGACAATTCCACAAGCAGCTTGTGCACGAATATCCACGCTACTAGAAACCAGATTCCCCTGTTCTGAGTCCAAGTTCTCAAGAAAAATAAACAAACAGACAACAAATAACAAGCTAAAACAACTAGAAATTACGGACTTGATGACATTATATCTGAACGCACAGATGCGAAAGAACCATAAAAGTGTAAAGGCAAATGTTCTCCACTCACAAGCTTGCGGTAGCAGACCTTTCTCATGCACCACCCCGCCTGCCAACATCAGGGAAAAAACAACACAAAGCAATAAGCAAAAGTATCATACACATCACGCGATTCTGGTTCTACACACAGCTAAAGCAAGAGCAACGGATCACCCCAGTTCTGCAATCTCCTGTTCTTCAAAGATTTCCATCGGGATGCGGGCACCTCGTAGATCTACAGATGGAATCCCCCCGTCAAAATCAGTAACCCTAGAAAAAAAATGCCATCTTGTTCGTAGAAAATACTGATTTTGATGTGTAGTAGTAGTACGTGGCGGAGGAGCTGCGATTGCTCGGATTCGGAAATGAAGTTGGGGATGTAGATGACGGTACGCAAGGAGCCAACGACGTAATCGTTCACTTGCAATCCCTTCTCGCCTTTGCTTTCTTCCTCGTCCATCTTCCTTGCTTCGATTTGACCAACCCAAGAAGAGAGAGGAGACTCCTCTTAAATACTCGGTTGGCGCAGGTGGTGGTTCATGGACGGGTGCATCAAGATTCACGAGAGTATGACCACGTTACAAAGATGGGATGCGTAGTCTTGTCATTTAGATATTTCATTTCATCCCTCATTTAAATAGAAAATATTTAATACTATTAATAGACTATATAAATATGTATATGCATAATATTATCGAGATGTAAATTCAAATTTTCTTATAAATATTCTTGACTATGATTAATTTTTGAATAGGATCCCAAAAATAATATAATTCCACTCAAAAATAGTGTAGCTCAGGTTTTTTTAAAAAAATTATAACTTAAAAACTTCAGAATATAATATCATTTAAATGGTCTTTATCCCACAGGACAGTAAATTCATCTTAAATTGGGTGAAAGATAAAAAATATATAATTTTCTATTTTTTTATAGGACTAAGATAAATGAAAAATACTTATTTTAAAGCCTTAAGAATGTAAAAATTATTATTTAAGCATTGGTAAGTTATTTAAAAGGTATGAGATGTGAGTTCATATCTCATATCTCATAAGCAATTAAGCATTTAGTCGTTTAAATATAATTTCATATGTTTTTGTTTTTTGAAAACTTCTAAGTTTATACCATTCTTGGATCCTCAAAAATAGTATAATCTCATTCAAAAATAGTATAATTCAGATCCCAAAAAAAAAATTTATGCCCATAAGACTTTAGAAAATCTTATGTGAGTTCAAGACCTCATTCAAAAACAATATAACTTAAAATCCTTTTTTTTATCCTCAAAACTTCTAAGAATCTATTACAATAATATTCAAGTGGTTTTGGCCCAAAGGGGTTGTAAATTCACCTATCCTATGTAAAATTTATATAAAAAAGGGTATAATTTTAAGGTTTCAATGGCTGAAATAAATAGAAAAAAATCCTTATTTGAAAGGTTTAAAAATAGAAAAAAATTATTTCTAAGGTTTTATATAAATTCGAGAATTTATAAAATTAATATTGAACATTTATTAATTTATTTAATAACTTTATTGTTATTTATTTAAAATGTATAAATAATATTATCACATTATTTTTTTCATAATATTCTACAATATGAATAAAATTTTATTTTTCATAATTTTATATATTTTATATTTTTTTATTTTAAGATTAATGCTATAATTATTTTATATTTTGCTAATATGAATGAAAATATACCAATATTATTGACTATTATTTATTTTGGACCGATCTGATGTTGACTTAAATTGGTCAATATCATGGTAAATTTGTATTTGAGTATGACCATTATGGCATTTTTGGCCAACTCAAAAAGTAATGTTCACTTAAATGGGTCAATACAATGGTAAATTTGTATTCGCGTATGACTTTTAGGGCATTTTGTCCAACTAAAAAAGTACAGACTTTCTATTAGGATCGGAGCGGCATTAAGAGGAGGGGGGGTGAATTAGCGTAGTGGATTAAAACGTCGGTTTTGACAAATTTTTCGTACGATAAAAATCGAACTCGGAAGTACTTAACTTGAAAGCGTATTCGCAAAGTTACGTAGCAAAGGTAATGAGAAAATAAAGCAAAGTAAGAAGGTTTGTAGTAATATAAATAGCAGTAATGAAATGCAAATCAGAGATTATGCCGATTTTAAAGTGGTTCGGTCAAATGACCTACATCCACTTGCGAGGCCCCTCTTCGATGAGGCTCCCACCATCCACTAGCAAATCTCTTGAAGGGGAAGGGTAAATACCCCTCTTACAACTTTTTACAAGCGGTTCACTCTCTTACAGATTTTCAGCAAGAAAGAAGGAGGTGAACACTAGCAAATTGAAAACAAGACTAGCTAAGGCTTTTCTAAGACCTTTCTCTCAATCAATTGCTTCTCAAAAAGTTATTATCTCAGCTGAGATTTGAGGGGTATTTATAGGCCTCAAGAGGATTCAAATTTGGGCTCCAAAATTTGAATTCTCTTTGGGTTCCCGATGCTAGCGGTGCCACCGCCCAGCCCAGGCGGTGCAACCGCCCAGTCTGGCGGTGCCACCGCCAGACCCTCCGGTTCACTGGTTGGGCTTTAAATTTAGCTCAAACCAAGTCTAATTTTGGGCCCAGTTGGCCCCTAACCAGGATATAGGATTATCTTTTAATCCTAATCCTAATTAATGTGCTAACTATAAATTTTAAAGACATTTCCTAAGCTATTACAAAGTCCGCAAGTCAATACTTCTTCCAGCGAGCTTCCGGTGATCTTCCGGCGGTCTTTCGACAAACTCTCGGAAACCATTTTGCGGACTTCCGGCAAGCTCCTAGACTTCACGATTTGATCTTGGCGAGTTCCAACGAGCTTCTTCGGCAAGCTCCGGCAGCATTCCCGACGAACCTTCGGACTTCCGTCGAACTCTCGAACTCGCAACAAATCCTTTGCGCTTGACTCCGACACTTTGTTTCGCTTTATGTCTTCGTCGTTATCGTAGTTAATCCTGCACACATAAGCCAAAACTCTACTCCGATATAGATAATTATTACAACGCGAATTGACATTCTGTTGCCCGGTACGTCATTGGTTAGCGCTTCGTCCGATTCTTCAGCGCATTGTCCTCTCTTACGACTTGTTGCCCAATCGGCGGTTGACTTCCGCAACCCCGATATCCTTGGCGCAATTTCGCTCTTGGCCCGATACCCGACATCCGAAGTCTTCTACCATCCAATATCCTAACGTGATCTCCTCCAGCGCAATGTCAATTCCTCCTGCGTTAACTGTCTAATCCTGATCGAGTAGACCTGCATCACTCAAAATGCAATTAAACATCTAAACACAATCAATTAGTTGCATCATCAAAATCTGAGATTCAACGATCTCCCCCTTTTTTATGATGACAACTAATTGATGATTAACGGAGTTAACCTTAACTCCCCGGAGTTTAACCAAACTCCCCCTATCAATATGCCATTGATAGAACACTTGGATTATCCCAAATCCAAGTAACATTCATCACATGTTATAAAAAACATTTAAACCATCATGCAAATATATATAAAATATTCAATTCAATACATGAAGTCATGAATCTACTTCTCCCCCTTTGTCATCAACAAAAAGGAGAAGTTCCTACTCTTATGTGTTTAGAGATAAAAAGTTTCATACATTGCATGAAAAACATAGTATAAAATTTTATCATCATGCAATCTAGCAATTAAAGATGTGTAAGTTTAGCATGTTTGCTTTTCTTGAGATAACAACTAATTGCTTCTCTTTAGACTACAAGCTAGCAATTTTCATGATATGCAAGTTGCAGGCTAGCAAATTTTTGCTTCCTTTGTAATGTTTGAGCTAGCAAATTGCTTCCGTAACAAGTTAGCATGTTTTGTATTTTGAGATAGGCAAGATAGCACATTTGCTTCTTTTGAGATAGCAACTCTTTTGAGATAGTGATCTTAGCAAATTTTACATCATGCAAGGTAGCAATTTTTGTGATGTTCAAGATAGTAAGTTCTTTCTTCTCTTTTGAGAAGTGCTATTTTTCACTTCCTTTACAAAGTGCAAGCTAGCAAAGTGTTTGAAAAAGTGAGCAAGTTTTGCCACATACAAGCTAGCAAAAATCTCGAAAGCAAATATAAGATAGCTTTCTTGTTGAAGTGTGTAAGCTATCGATTCTTGCTTCCTATTGTAATGTGCAGGTTGCAAGTCTTGCTTCTTGAGATAGGCAAGATAGTGATGTTCAAGAAGACAACTTTTGCTTCTTGAAATAAGCAAGTTAGCAATTTTTGCTACTTAAGATAGGCAAGCTAGCAATCAAGTTTTTGCATCTTCTTGACTTGTGCAAGCTAGCTATCTCTCCCTTTGTCATTGTCAAAAAGAAGGGAAGACCCTTTACATCAATTATGACAAAGGTAAGTATCAATCTTATTTGTGCATCATCATATTTTCAAATTAGAATATGCACATTTTCAAAAATCTTATATTCATTCATGCACAATATTGAATAAATCGATCAACATTATGAGGATATCATACATGATACTAAAATTTTTAACTATTTATCAACATTTTGATCATGATACCAAATATTCATCATTTAGAGTATTCATGATACAAAATATTAAATCAATATTTATAATACATCATTTTAGCAACAACTCATAGTATTTTAAATCATGATTTACATCATATGTAATACATCACGTCATAATTAGAAAGCACAAGTATTGTATGCATCATTGCAAATCATAAACATTCTGTCAAATTGCATCCTATCATGCATGATCATAATTTTTTCTCATTTTATCATTATAAACAAGAAAGAATAAGGGAAGAACAAAATAGTGCATAATATTTCAATTATTTCAATGCATACAAGCCATAAATCCAATGGCATCATGTCATGAAAGATAAGACCTCTTGAATTACAAAAGACATGATTCATTTTATCAAATCACTTCTTTTTATAAATAACAAAAATTGTAGGTGTACAAAAAAGAGATTGTGATTAAAAAAAAATCTCAAGTAGTAAATCCAAGAAATCAAGATCATAATTTGAATACAATCTCATTTAAATTCAAATCGTCAAATTCATCAAAATCTCAACATTACTTTCAAGAGATTCAAAATGGTATACATAGATTTATCATAATAAACATCAAGATCAATAGGATAGAGAAAAATAATTTTTCAAGGAAAAAATATTTTCCTCTTTTTAGTTGTTTCAATTCATATGATTTTATTTCACTTATACCAAATAAAAACATGTATCATGTTCAAAACCGAAAGTGTAAGATTTATTACAACAAAGATTAATAAGGCACTTTCATTATGGTAAACATCAATAATCCATAAATCACAAGATTCATCATGCATAATTTCGAAATTTATTAAGCATGATCAATATGCATGACACTCATTTATTTTCAAAATATTCATCATGTTTATTTTCATGAGATTCACAAGAATGGTAAAATAAATTCATTAATCTCAATAGGATATAAAATTTATGTCCATTTCATACAATTGATTTCATGTGAGGGTGTTCAAGTTTTTTTTGAAAACATGTATCATCATTTAAAATCAAAACATAAGTTTCGTCGTAAAGCCGTCAAGACCAAACACATCAAAAATAAAACATCATGATATCACATCTAACATCAAAAGACTATCAAGAAATTCATATATAGATGTACATGCACTATGTCATCTTAATATGTCATGAGAATGTCATCTTAATTCGTCATAAAAATGATTCAACCAAAAACATGTTAATCCAAAATGAGAGTTTCAAATCAACATTTACTTCAAAAACTCATGCATGACATAAAATCATCAAAATACACATGCATGGATTAATCCTAAGCATTATCATATATCATATAACTATTATCCATAATGTTGCATACATCATTCAACATTTCAAAAACATAACATGCATGAAACCTTAGCAATATACTTTTCATGATCAAAAAATTTTTAATTTTTCAAAGATGCTAAAAAGAAAAACATGATATAATTTTTGAAAAATAATTTTTTATTTCCTATTCTAAAGTAAGCACTCATGAAAAACTTCAAGTAATTTCAAAATAATTCAAGAGAGTTGAATTACTTACAGTCGAAGCTCGTCAAAGCCCAATTCGCCGTTTCACCTTTAGAAGTTTTTGATTCATCCTTGGTTGCCTTCCTCTTCTTTGGCCTCTTCCTCCGTTCAAGTTCATTGTTTATTTTAGATTTTTGTTTAATAAACTTATTAAGATTTAGTGTTCAAAGTTCAAGTTCATCATTGTCCTCATCACTTGAGTCATCGCTCAAGTGGTATTCATTTGTCCGGAGTTCCAAATCCTTCCTATTCTTTGGAAGGTGGTTCAAGTGTTCATTGTGTTCATCATGTGCATTGCGCACCATTTCATATGTCATCAATGAACCGATAAGTTCTTCAAGTGGAAAAATATTTAAATCTTTTGTTTCTTGTATTGCCGTTACTTTTGATTCCCAAGCTTTAGAAAGTGATCGTAAAACTTTACTAACAAGTTCAAAATTCGAGAAATATTTGCCAAGAGCTTATAAACCATTGACGACATCCGTGAAACGGGTGTACATGTCAACAATAGTTTCACTCGGCTTCATTTGAAAAAGCTCGAAATCATGCATTAAAATGTTGATTTTCGAATCTTTAACTCTAGAAGTGCCTTCGTGTGTGATTTCAAGAGTGTGCCATATGTCGAAAGCCATTTCGCACAAAGAAACCCGATTGAACTCATTTTTGTCCAAAGCGCAAAATAAGGCATTCATAGCCTTTGCGTTTAAAGAAAACATCTTCTTCTCCAAATCATTCCAATGGTTCATTGGAAGAGAAGGTATTTCAAATCCATTTTCGACTATGTGTCATAAATTCAAATCCAAAGAAAGTAAGAAAACTCTCATTCGAGTTTTTCAATAAGTGTAGTATGTCCCATTGAAAAAGGGAGGACAAATGAGAGAGTGACCCTCTTGAAAGCCGTAAAGAGTCATTTCTGTTTGGGTGTTAAACCAAAGTAGAAAAACGTGGCTCTGATACCAACTGTTAGGATCGGAGCGGCACTAAGAAGGGGGGGGTGAATTAGTGTAACGGATTAAAACGTCGATTTTGACAAATCTTTCGTACGATAAAAATCGAACTCGGAAGTACTTAACTTGAAAGCGTATTCACAAAGTTGTGTAGCAAAGGTAATGAGAAAATAAAGCAAGTAAGAAGGTTTGCAGTAATGTAAATAGCAGTAATGAAATGCAAACCATAGATTATGCCGATTTTAAAGTGGTTCGGTCAAATGACCTACATCCACTTGCGAGGCCCCTCTTTGATGAGGCTCCCACCTTCCACTAGCAAATCTCTTGAAGGGGAAGGGTAAATACCCCTCTTACAACTTTTTACAAGTGGTTCACTCTCTTACATATTTTCAGCAAGAAAGAAGGAGGTGAACACTAGCAAATTAAAAACAAGACTAGCTAAGGCTTTTCTAAGACCTTTCTCTCAATCAATTGCTTCTCAAAAAGTTGTTATCTCAGCTGAGATTTGATGGGTATTTATAGGCCTCAAGAGGATTCAAATTTGGGCTCCAAAATTTGAATTCTCTTTGGGTTCCCGATGCTGGCGGTGCCACCGCCAGACCCTCCGGTTCACTGGTTGGGCTTTAAATTTAGCCCAAACCAAGTCTAATTTTGGGCCCAGTTGGCCCCTAACCAGGATATAAGATTATCTTTTAATCTTAATCCTAATTAATGTGCTAACTACAAATTTTAAAGACATTTCCTAAGCTATTACAAAGTCCGCAAGTCAAGACTTCTTCCGGCGAGCTTCCGGTGATCTTCCGGCGGTCTTCCGACGAACTCTCGGAAACCATTTTGCGGACTTCCGGTAAGCTCCTAGACTTCACGATTTGATCTTGGCGAGTTCCAACAAGCTTCTTCGGCAAGCTCCGATCTTTCTCGGCGAGCTCCGCGAACTTCCAACGAATCTTCCGGCGAGCTTCCGAAAAACACTTCGGCAAGCTCCCTACTCATTCTCGGCTAGTTTCGGCAGCATTCCCGATGAACCTTCGGACTTCCGTCGAACTCTCGAACTCGCAACAAATCCTTTGCGCTTGACTCCGACACTTTGTTTCGCTTTATGTATTCGTCGTTATCGTAGTTAATCCTGCACACACAAGCCAAAACTCTACTCCGATCTAGACAATTATTACAACGCGAATTGACATTCTGTTGCCCGGTACGTCATTGGTTAGCGCTTCGTCTGATTCTTCAGCGCATCGTCCTCTCTTGCAGCTTATTGCCCAATCGGCAGTTGACTTCCGCAACCTCGATATCCTTGGCGCAATTCCGCTCTTGGCCCGATACCCGACGTCCGAAGTCTTCTGCCATCCAATATCCTAACGTGATCTCCTGCGGCGCAACGTCAATTCCTCCTGCGTTAACTGTCTAATCCTGATCGAGTAGACCTGCATCACTCAAAATGTAGTTAAACATCTAAACACAATCAATTAGTTTCATCATCAAAATCCGAGATTCAACACTTTCTAAGGAATTTGTCCTATTTTAATTATATATAATAATAATAAAATTATTTAAGTATGACTTTTTTTTTTTTTGGATGTGTTTAGATGGGCAAACAAACATCGTTTGATATCGAATGTGATAGGATCTCATCACATCATTTTTAAGCCTTTATTTAGTTTTAGAGGCCTCAAAATGTGATCTTATAGTAATGGAGTAGGAAACTTACAGTACGTTGAAAAGGAAAATTAGACTTTTTTTTAAGGACTCCAAAATCCATAATGAGTAATCTTTTAAAAATATTTTTTTAAAAAAAATCATTATTTTCTTATAACTCTTAAGAATGTGAAACTCCATTTAAAGAGGCTTTGTAATTAAAAAAAAAAATCAAAACCTAAACATGAATTATATCACACAGCAACCACATTTCTAATTAGCAAAATCAACACCTTACCTTCATATCTTGTTTTTGTTTCTCACTTTTGATTCAATCATCCCAAGCGATCCTTTGATCATTTTGTTTTAATTTAAAATTATTTATTCAAATCGGAATCGGAATCAAATATCTCACTTTCCAAGAATATAGTTTCTGGCAAAATGAATTATGAATATTTCTTGTATTTTTATTTTTAAATAATCAAAATTGAAAATGATATGATTAGGAACATAAACAAGAGAATGACTGTGAACGTAGGAAGAAAGTGAAGTGACCTCATTGTGTTTTCATATTTTTCTATAAATTATAAGTCTTGAGGATGGAATTTGATTCTTGGGCTCACTGTAAAAAAATTATCTAATGAGGATATGAAATATTAACCTTTGATATGTAAAATATAGTGCATAAACTCTCGATCTTTCATAGTAGATATGATATATTATCATCAGATCATGGTTTTAGGTATAAGATTTATGGAGTAATATTTTGAATTTGACAAAATATAGACCATCCAATTTTTACTTCCTATGTGTGTTCTTTATGTCCTCATGGACAACAATTGCTGCAGAAGGTAGACATGACCAACTATCTATACATGATCATTCTAGAGAAGTAAAATTTGTATGTGAGTAGGCTTCCCTTCTCTAACGTGTTCATGGAATCTGGTGAGCTGTCTATACTGTTAACACAGCAGCAATGAATACCCCTCTATTCTCACGACACCAGAGATTAAATTTCCTTTAATGTTTGGATGTCACATCCGATGGAATTTGATGGATGTTGCTTTCTTTATTATGGCTCCAAGCTTGGCCTAAGATGACATCCACAAAGGCTGTTTTCCAAATAAATAGGATGATCTTGGCATTTGATTTGCTAATTAAATTGATGACCATTCATCTACTTTTCATTAATATAAATCATAATCAGCAGATCACAAGTCTCGGTACAATGCTCAGAGAAGAAACTCTGCAGATGAAAACATTATCCCTTGATTATTTTATTGCCTTTCCAGGATTTAAATAATATCTATGAGATCAAAGTAGAGATACACTGATCAAAGTAGAGATATAATTTCTTCCTTTTAATTTAGGGATAAAATAAATATATAGACAAATATAGCACTGATGTAGTTGAGAAAAATTCAAGACAACAAGCCTGAAATAAAAACCTATTGAACTTGAGGTTCTTGTGAGGCTGTACTGTTCTCAACCAGCATGGCATTATAATAAGAAACATAGACACCAATTTGCAATGTGAGGCAGGCCAGCATTGGACCACCATTGTTACAATTTGTTTGCGTTTGTCATTTGATGCAGAAAAGTGCAGCATACACAGCTGTGATCAGACAAATGCTACCACCGCCATGCCTGCAACAGGGCATAAGAATCAGGAGCCACCCCACCACAAACACCCACACTGGTAAAAACTCTACCTTTGCATGAGACATGCATGAAAGATCACCTTGGGTAAGGATAGTTCATAGCTTATACAGTACTATATCTTTTCTGTGCAACAGGGTTTATATATATTTATTTTCTTAGGATATAAACAAAAGTAGGGATTTGTACATGGATAGAAAATTCGGAGAACAGTTTATGTTAGGATCCTTCAAATACATACACTGTCCTATGGAGAAACAATCTATTGGGTCTTCTTGATAAGAGTTTGAGCTACAGAAATAATATTTTGATCTCCTCAGATCCTATACTGTAGAGAAACAGTGCAGATGAGTTGCACCCATCAAATGTGAGATATTTATGTAGGTTGATGGTTTATGTTCTTTGATTGCTGCTGAGCCCTCATTTTTCTTCATTCTCTGCCTCGATAGTGAAGCACATGGACATTAAATTCTGGTCATATCACTTTTATTATACGAATCACCACAGACGAGATGGCTCACGGGGACTACAACTCACATCTTTGGTAGTTGGTTCTCCTTCCTCAGACCCACCAATGCACTGGAAATGCTGGAGACTTAATTAGTTCTTTCTTGTACTTAATGCCTTAGGCCCATGCATGCTAAATCCTGTCTTATCTTGCTTCCCCATCTGCCGCATGCAGAATAAAGAGTGAAAATATTTGGGTTAATCAGTGCAGTTCTGGTATTAGACAACGAACATGTTAAGAGATTAGAATATATATATATATATATATATATATATATATATATATATATATTTGATAAGGGATCATTTGGTCGGTCAGTAGATTCGTGAGGAATTATCTGCTGTACGATGGGTGTACCGTACGATTTTATCCTTTCAAAATATGTAAACTCTAAAAAATAATTTTAAGAATAAGAGAGACTCGACGAATTATCAACGAAAATGACATTATCATATATATAGTTGATTGTTACAATAATACTATTACATGAAGAATTAAACTTCTCCTTTTGTTTACATTTGCAATACATTTCTGCTTCATGCTTACAGTTTTCCTTTAGAATTGTGAGTAGAATGCAGTAATAATTCACTTGCTTTTGATTCTGGAAAGCTTGGTGGAATCATCAAGAAAGCATGGCAGAACAAAGTTAGAACATGGACAATGAGCAGCAATCAACAGGGAGATCCATCAGCTCATCCACCTGTCCCGAGGCCTCGTCGAAGAGCCATTTCTCCAAAAAGGACAATGGCGGTTGGTGGTTCTCCCCACCTTGCTTGGCTTCAGCATCGCCGAAGGACGCCTTCCCCGCGGCGGTCTTCTCCCAGGAACCGCCGCTCACCCTCTCGAACGACAGCAGTGTGCCGAGGTCTTCATGCGTCATGGCCGTGCTGCATCCCTGATCACCCGCAGCTCGACTCTTCTCTCTGACCGATGCTGCTGCAGTGGCGTCATTGTTGCTGCTGTGGCTGTCATCAGCAATGGCACGCTCTTGCAGCTTCCCTTGGGTGTTCTTCTTCGAGGAACGCGCCCATCCTTCGAGAAGCCTGGAGATGTTCCCGGTGCTGCAGGCATAGATAGGGGGTGTCAGGCGCATACTGGGGAGTGGGAACGTGAGGACGGTGATGTCTTGCTTCCTCGTTTCCATGTCATAACCCTCGGGCATGTAGTCCTGACAGCTGGGGCTCGTGCCAGAAGACATGTTGTAGCCATCAGTGGCTGTGTGGGACTTCTTGATCTTCTTCTTGAGGTGTGTGTTCCAGTAGTTCTTGATATCATTGTCTGTTCTCTGGGGAAGGTAAGAAGCTATGGCTGCCCATCTAACTTGGAGATAAAACCGCAACGGAAGAAAGTTAGAGAAACCTAATTCGAAGCTTAACACGCCAATTTGATCATGAAACAGATTGCAATGTAGCAAGATTGTGGGAGGAGTTGAGGAAGATTACTTGTTTCCAAGCAAGGACTGCAGATGGATGATGATTCCCTCTTCGTGTGGAGTGAAGTTGCCACGTTTGATTCCAGGCCTGAGGTAGTTTGTCCATCTTAATCTACAGCTCTTGCTACATCTCATCAGGCCTGCAAATCTCAAGATATCATTACCCGAAAAAGAAAAGAAAAACCTGCTTTAAAAACAGATAAAAATATAGAGAAGCAAGCATTACAACAAGACCACAAGATCATTGGAGCTTGGCATTTAATTAACATTAGTATCATGAGAATAAAGCAAGATAACAAAGAGAAAAGAAGTAAATTCCTTAAAAGAAAGGCAGAGGGAGAAGGGCAGGCATTTACTTAACATTAGTATCATGAGAACAAAACAAGATAACAAAGAGAAAAGAAGAAAATTTCTTGAGAGGGAGAGAGAGAGAGAGAGAGAGAGAGAGCGAGAGCAGTGAAAAGAGAGAGATGACTTGGGAGCAGAAAAGGTATGGCAACTTCACCGGTGTTTGAAGGAACTGATCTCCAGTTTCCAGGGCCGTGCTGTTGGATATAGGAGACCAAGATGATGTCCTCCTCAGGAGTCCATGGTCCTTTCTTGATGCCAACCTTGTCACAGCAGGGAGGCCTCCCCATTGATACAGCTTGATGGCTTACTACTGCCTCGATGCCTCCTCCGCCTCTCTTCTTCCCTTTTGTTCTGTCCCCTACAGGTGTCTCATGAGCATGTGAGGCTCTTATATACACACGGAGCTCCTTTTCACCTATCTGCTCCTTTCCCTTCTCCTGCTCACATGAATCATTTGCTTCCCAGAAAAGTAGAAACCACCAGATAGCAACTATTAAGCATCGCTCTCTGTGAAGAACCCTAGCTGGAATGCTACATACTGAACTGGAAATGGCAGCAGACGAAATAAAGAACTCATGCATATAATTCCACCAGTTGGGTAGATCGATCCTAGTGTATCTGTCACTGCAGAAAGCTATACATAGGTTCAACAACGATCACACATAGCATGATGAAACAAGGAGTACGATTGATCCTTGTCATGGGTTGGCCGATCGAGAGTTACAAGTACCATGAACACATGCAACCCTCACGTACATGCAGGATAAGTGAACAACGGAGTTGCGTCTACATAACGCAAGACATGAATAGAGTTACCCGAAGATGCATTCCATGTGCAGTCGCTTTTGCTTGTGCACAAGTGTGTACGTATGTGTGCATTTTGATGTTACTGCATCCACCCAAGAAGAAAATTGCATGGGACCTCATGGATTTGATGCATTAGCATATGAACTCAACAAGCAAAAGAAAAAAAAAACTCAAAAAAATAATAAATACGGATGAAATTTGGAGGTAAATTATTTCCATGCAAGATATAAAGAGAAAGATACAATTCAGATTCTCGAAATGTGATCGTTATCACAGGTTTGATCATTGTCTGTAGATGAATCACAATGTTAATTGCAGATGAATCAATTCAAAATAGACAGGCTGCTAATCCATGGCCTCTCATATTTCACCATATGAGCTCGGAACACAGTGTAGAGATCATTGCTAGGAAACCTCATGTCACATGATGAATTCTCCCTCCGCCATCCATGGCATACATCGAAACACAAAGTCAATTGAATGTATATAAGAAAAATACGAATATACTGTAGCCATCTGAATGTACATTGATCTTGTAGTGGATCTTCCGTGCCTAATAGATGGAATCAATACAAAGCATTAAAACTTGATAATGGATTAAATAAATCAATAGCTTAAACTAGGTTTTCAGTGCCAAGGATCAAAAGATAGGTTCAAAGGGAACACTTATAAATTGATCAGGTAACAGTCTAAATCATTCTATCTAATCTTCTTTATTGTACATTTATGATCTCCACCTTGACCAGGTCAGTGTGGATAAACAGTCAGTTCTTTTGAAAAGGATGAATGCAATATTATCAGTTGGTGCATTCTTTTATATTCTTCAACTTAGATTTATAATCCTTCGTCAAGTAGCTATTCAGCCATTTGTGACAATTGCTAGAATTCCGGAACGTTGAACCAATCGGGAGCATATACAGGAGAAATGGAAAGACATTAATTGATGAAGGATACAACAGCATTTAAACACTTGGAGGTTCGTAGAAAACTGAATCAATCATGTGATTGAGGAAGGTCAACCATTAGGGAACACATCATGTTGAGAGGATGAGGAGAAAAATAAAAATAAAATCCAAAGCTTGATAATTAAAAAAATCTACGAGAAAAAAAATTAATGTGGTTTGACAATTCTCATCTACATCCATAAAAACAATTAAATTCTCTAATATCAGTTATAATATATTTAGATTATCATCACTTAAATATGATTCTACTTATATACCCTCTTATACAAACATAGAAGAATGCTTCTCTCAGTTCTCTCTAGATCCAATACAGAGAAATTCAAGAATACCCAAGGTATTTTGTCTCTCCTCTCAAGACTCAAGATATATTTATAGGAATAAGTCATAATCATCTAATGATTCTTTTTACTTGAATTCTTAGTTAAATCTAAATTCTAATGTATCAAGGAGTTTGAATTTATTAGAATTTCTCTTAAGTAATTAGAATCTTCTAAAATACTTATCAACCTTAACAATCTTTACCTTAGTAAGTATTTTTTCACTTTGTGTCTCCTTCAAAAATTAAACCATTGGTTTGAAGAATTTATCACAACTACACAAACTAAATCAGTTTATTGCCCAACACCCGATTTCAATAAACCAGTCGATGCATCCTATGTCGTTGAAATCGAATCAATATCACTACTTGATTTCAAAGAGAGACATCTCACCATCTTACTACTAGTACGATTTTTCTCATCATAATTGTTTGTATCCTAAAATCATAAATATTATCTTTCATTTTTTGTATCGTAAACATAACACATTACTAAAGATACCTACCATCCTTACATGTGTATTCTAGTTTTAATTGTTTGAGGTATTTATAGTAATTTTTTATATACGATATAACCCTATATCCTTGATGTAATCTTCCTTTCATTAGAATCATGCAACATAGAGTAACTTCTAAAACTATACCTCCAACCTTGTAGTCATGAGTGTAAAAATCTAAAAGACTCAAAAATATTAAATTCTTTAGTATCTTTGAAATATAAACCACATCCTTCCAAGTTTGCACCATTTCATTAAATGTCTTAATCTTTACTTTACTGACACCCATGACCCCTATCGTCAAATTATCACACAAACTCAACTTATTAGTCATCTTATTATTTAGTCAATCAACACAATCCCTTTGAGTGTAAACATAGGTAATGATAGGGCATATTTTGGTCCTAGATGAATCACCAGCAACATCACACATCGTCAGACACCAACGCAACGCCACACGCCGTCAAAACTACGGGGTGCACGCCACGTCAAGTTTGGTACCAATACACTATGTGACTTGACCTCCCCGAGAGCTCGGGGAGGTGTCGTTTGCTCTTGGGGCAGTGCCGTCTGATGCCACTCGCGCACCCCCAAAGACGCCATCTCATCAGAGAAGTCATCCCGCCCCCACGAAAGTCAGCGACCACGCCGAATCGAAGCACAACCAACCATCACACACAGGTATAAATAGCCCTCGTCCAATGCCCAATCGAAGGGGAAAAAAAAGAGAAGAAACACAAAAGGGCGAACTGAACTAACTTGCTTGTTGGAGGGGCCAAAGTCAACAAGCACTTGACGAAGGCCGTTTTGTAGGGAGGTGGTCACCCCCGAGCGGCGGGCATCTTCTCCCCGAAGTCATCATCTAGTGCGCAGAAGAGGGTGATCCGTCGGTTCGAATCTCAACCAACGCCAGCCTACGCCTCCCATCCTAAAGGCACGCCCACGTCGCGAAGAAAGGTTGCCAACCACCCCAGGGACAAGAGGACACATCCCGCCACAAACACACTCAAGTCGGCAAGCCTCGGATCGCCAACCCCTAGCCACTCACGTGGACTCAACCGACCCTGCCGGTCCAACCCTCGCTTGAGACGCTCAAGAGGCGCAGCCACCTTATCATCCTATTCATTCCACCAGAAGTTCCCGACGTCGGCCCGCGGACCAAACCGTGCTGACTCACCGACCACGGTACTTTTGTTCCCTAACATGTAACATAAGTGGAATATAAAAATAAACTCCTTTAGAAAGATGCATTGTTACCCTTAGATATTGTGATGGCATCTTAATCATCATTTATTAAAAGAGAGCATTTATCGGTCTCTTCTTTATGTTTTTTTTCCTAAATAATTTTGCCTAACATATCCATACTCTTTGCATCTATAAAATTGAATATCATCCAAAGACTCTTGATCTTGACCAACCATATTGAGATCCACCCCTATTAGAAAATTATCATCGACTTTCACCTTGAGTAATTAATGCATCATCATCTATATTCTCATATTTATCCATTTTCGTTGGTAGGATGACACACTAAAGTTTCTTTAACTTATTATAGAGTTATTATATCATTCTCATATAATATCATTTTTATAAAGTTATCATAGGAGTCAATGAATGATGTAAGAAGCAACAATACTTATCTTTGTTATCAATCTTCACATTAACTTTCTTCAGTTGATCTAAGATTTTTTTGAATATGTTTAGATACTCAACTAAGTGTTTATCTTCTTTCCTCCTCAACCAATATAACTTTTGCTTTAAATATAACTTATTAGTTAACTTTTTAGCTAGATAATTTTTTTCTAATTATCCTAAATATCTGTGATAGAGCCTTTATCAATAACATTATTGATAATATTATTGGCGATGCAAAGATGAATAGTACTTACATACTTTGCCTAAGCTCCTCTCAATCTTTGTCGCTCATCTTTTCTAATTTGTTGCTCGTTTTTTTAGTATTCTTACTAGACCTTATCAAATAAGAAGATCATTTACTTATTTTATCATAGTTTTATGGACTTAAATTTGCCTAAGTTGTGTGGCACCCCTATTTGTATGTTTGCTCAGTCTCTTAGTAACCTCTTAGGATCCCTTTAAGGACCTAAAAATAGAAGATAGGTAAAAAAAAACATTATACTCAGAACTCACAAGTAGACATTTTAGTTTATTCCTGATAAAAGTTATAAATATAGATTTTATAAGGTCTGAGTAATCCTATGATATTTTTAAAGAATTCTATGAGGTCCACTATGGTCAAAAGTTTTCACAAGTTCCCACATGACACTGGTGTAGAATAAGATAGCGAATCAGTCCTAGATACTATCACAAAGGCCCATCAAATTATGTGCCACCTAGGTAGCACTAAAGTGTTATATTAGCTAATACTTTGCACTACTATATGGAATAAAAAAAATCTAAAATGATTGTTTAAATGATTTATTTTTAAGTAATTATCTCCACGCGATGACTATATATAATCTATGTGTAAAGGATTGAAACGACCACAAAAGCCATCCACAATGAAGCTACCAAGCCTACTATAAGCCCACTAAATATTATGTAAAGCATAAACAAAATCGAAAGACATAAACATATAGAAATATTGCATCGAATATATTACGTACAGACTTATACGTGATATTCTCCTCTACTTATATGTGATATTCTTCTCGTCAAAACCTTTATTAAAACTACATCTCCTCGCCTTTGTTAATTCTCAAATCTTCTATTTTAGTTGTAATGCACCTTCCTTGGTTTTCAGTTGCTATCCACCATTATTGTTAAGTAGTCGAACTTTGATTCACCAATGCTGCTTCAACTTACAAGTAACTCTAACTCCAATATGGGGTTGGCCGAGTTTGGCTTATCTTCGTTGATTCCTATTGATCATTCAAATGAAAGAAAATACCTTCCTTGTTATGCATCATTCTCTCAGATGTCTTGTGTCGCTTAAGTTAGATGAATATTTGTTAGAGCTTTAACGAGTAGTATCTTACAAACTTTGAAGTTTTTAAGTTTATCTTTCGTAAAATTTATCTATCGATTATTCTTCTATTTAATTATCGCTTTCAAGTAGGTTTGTTTTTTATTAGCATTCTATTGAGAAATGAAGTAAATAATTTACTTATAGTGGAATCAATCACCATTGATGAAGATTTGACATCTATTGTCTTCCACTATAGCTCTTTGAATGGTCTTTAAACAAGTATAGAGCTTCTTTATTGGATAACTAAGAGAATTTGGATACTCAATTTTACTCATTCTCTTAAAAGTTGAGAAGGCTAAGGGTACTTGATTTTACTTGCCTCCTCGATAATTATACTTTATATTTCAAGTTGGTTACTAGCCTTCGCTTACTTTTTGCTTAGACCTCTAAAGTGTTAGTGATAGGTGCCTTGCAAGCCAATCACGTGAGTGATAACACGTGTGACACGCTACGCAGTCTTTTTGTTTATTATTATTTATTGATATTTTCTCACTTTATGTTGTCTGTTGCATATTTTGTGATATTCATGGATCTATACAATGAGAACTGGATCATGATGAGATCACGATAATGAGACCGGTTCGCTTTTAGACATAAATACTAAATAATCTTAGTCATAGGTTACTTGAGAGGGATATCGAGATAACCAAACAGACTAGTATGTTGTGTACCCGTCTATGTGATGAAGGCTACTGATATCATAACTGCTCGTGTGAGGACACTAGGGATATAGTGCAGGTATTTATTAGAGAATGAGTTTACTGATTGATCTACTCATGAATTGTTGGATGGTTGATGATACCTCATTGTCAGATAGTGATTTCTTCATCCTAGTTGTATATTTAGTCTTTAGACTTGAGATATCAAAAATATCTTATATGAGCACTCCATTTTTTTATACTAGACTTATAGATATGGAAGTCTCAAACCTAACACAACTAGTCATTGGGAGTGACAGTCAACCTTACAAGAATAATTGAGTATCGATAGAGGATCATCTGCTCTCGGTGTTATGAGAGGAATATCCTATGTATTCTTGCTCAAGCAAATCCCTAGCTAGGGTCATTTGGATTGAGAGAGAAAGAGTTCTCCAGAAGAATTCGATTAGAGTGAGACTCGAGTAGATTTTATATGAACTTGATAATACCATGCCTAGTATATGATCTTTAGAATATTAGATGGATGATAGACTATAGATACACAATAACTGAGGATAGATAAGTCCAATGGATTAGATTCCCCTATATCATTTGGAGATTACGGCGTGGTGGCCTAGTATGTTCGTAGTCGATGAGTCAAGTGAATTATTACAAAAGATAATAATTCACTAAGTCAAAAGGTGTTCTGGAACGTATGACTCCCGGTCAGCTCGATATTAGGTCTAGAGGGTCACACACATATGGTAGGTATTGTGACGAGTATAGATTCGAATATGAGATACCCACCGGAGCCCCTATCTTATTGGATATCCAATAAGCCCTTGAATTATTAGATTTTATGGATAAGATCCAATAAGAGTTAATGAGAGATTATTTGATAGAGATCTACTAATCCAAAAGGCTTTGGTAGTTGGATAGAGATTCAATACCCAAAAGGATATGATCCATTATGGTTAAGTTGATAGGGACATCTATAAATAAGAGGGAACCAAAGGGGCATACACTAGATATTTTTTAGTTGTCACTTCCTATTCTCCTCCCTTCTTCTCCTCCTCAGTTGACAACCCCATCTCCTCCTCAGTTGACAACCCCAGTGTGGCTCGCAAGGAAAGTCAGAAGGGCCAGCCCTTTCATAATCTTATGGTACACGTGGAGAAAAAGATCGTGCAGTGATTTGAGAAGCGTCTTTGTTACATTTACCGTATAGATCACTACTAAGGAGGATGACAGTTGACCTCATTTATCCACTCCTACAGATATGAGATTTTGCAAGGATATATGATCTCTCTAAATAATAAATCTGCCTTGATGCATTTGATTTTTATTTTTTGTGTTTTGTATCCCGCACCAATCTTCACATTATGATAAAACCTTTTTCTTTGGAAAATCTAGGATTTTATCTTTATGTTTTTCCGCTGCGTTTGTAATGTTCTGTCCAGATTTCCTAACATAAAGTACCCAAAGTGTTTACACTCCTTACACTGAATTAGCTACTATGATTATCTTCTTATCACTATCGAACTTTTGGAATGCGAGAATTTTACATTAAAAAAGTAAAATTTTACCCCAACTAAAGCAAGTCTTTGTTGGTTTTAGTTATCTCTGGGATTATACTATCTTCTCTATCATTTTTACCACCTACTCCTTTGAATATAAATGAATACAACACTATGTACTTCCTACTTATTTCTTAGTGGAGCACTTGCACATCGACTTAAAATCCTTATTTTTGACCATCTTAATAAGAAGATACCAATCTTACAAAGTTTTTTAACAAGTACCCTTTCTTCACCTCATCAGCTCCTTTCATGACTATGCTCTCTCCCTTTATAAAAATAATGAATCGATGACGAAGTCTCGACCCTACTATAACTTAGTGCTTTCAAGCCTATGGTGTTATAATTCATTACTTCATATCTATATCTCTTTTCTTCATGATTAGTAGACTCACCCCTTTGGCATTATGGTACTCTTGCGAACCCACCTCCATTTTTACTAATGTTTGGTTTTTGGTAATTAAACCCTTTCATACTCATCGTTGCTTCCTCACTCCTCTTTACCACCTCTTTCAATGTCTCTATGTTCTCTTTGGTTAATAAAAGATAGACTACAACTCCCATGTTTGGTCTCTGCTATTATATCGCATGGCTCATATCGTTCTCCTTTGCATCCTTAGTGAAAATATTTATTTACTTGGACTTATCCTTTGATCGAGATCCCTCAAGCAAATTTAAGCTTTAGAGCATTCTAACTTTTCAACTATTCCAATCATACCTTTGTATGATCAAATCCCTTCTATA
Organism: Musa acuminata AAA Group; assembly: GCF_036884655.1. NCBI lineage: Eukaryota > Viridiplantae > Streptophyta > Magnoliopsida > Zingiberales > Musaceae > Musa > Musa acuminata. The sequence goes on along the minus strand of NC_088357.1, from coordinate 12,482,754 downwards.
GGACTCATCGATACTTATATTTGAAATTCTCCCTCGGTGGTATATGGCCCCCATATGTTGATGGCCAAAGCTTTCATCCGATATAAAATTCAATACACTCATGAATGATCCACATTTGTGATATCATGACATTCACTTCTTGAATCTATAACCCTTATTATTATCATGTTATTCACTAAAGTAGAGCTCCTAGCAGCACTTGATTATATCTTTGTACGATCAAGTTCCTGAAGGGACTTCTCCTGTTGTATTGCATTGTCTCAAATTGTTCCATCATGATCTATTACATCATTTCGCTTCATAGTGACATCTTCATTATATTCTAATTTTTATGTGATAAACTCGATTTGTGATCTCTCCTTGTGTGACCTCCATCAATACATTGTAGAGCCTTTGTCATCTCTTATTGTGTTCTCTCATTTAGCAATCGACCTTTGTCCACTTGCTTTCGAGTCATACACAGACGAAGGGCAACTCTGGGATAGTTCGTTGCCTAATAGATCTCAAAATCTATCAACTTCATTAGTGGTTTAATGTGCCATCGACCGGATCTGAGACCTCTACCCCTAGCATAAGCTCCTATTATGACATCTCAAATGGTAATACTATGATATATCCTTCAAGAGTGCCCATTTTCATGTTCTATTGTCTCATGTCAATATCATCTAACTCCAATTTCATCTCCGTAAGTTGAGTCGTCTTAGCTCCTCCGTTAATTGTCTCGTTGAGATAAGATGCTTGTACCTTAAAGTCTTCTTTAACTTTAATACCATACAAAATAAGTTCGCTCCATCAAAATGAATAACCCAAGAAATGATACAGTAAGAGTTCATATTATTCACCTGTATCCAATAAAAACTTCACTCCATATCCCGTAATGTTATGTCTAAACACCTTACCAAACATATAGCAATCGACAAATTGACCGCTTTGGCCAACTCAGTTGCAACTGGAGTTGACATCAATTTAATAATAATTAATGTGTCACGTGACGTAGCAGACCACCATCAATTATATCTCTGATTGATTGTGCAAAGCTAACAAGTCGAAACAGTTGTTTTATTTGATGTAACTACTGTGGACTTCGAAATATGAATTTATCAACACTTATATTTTAGTTAATACAACTCAGACATAAAGATTAAGAGGTAACTTAGTTGGCATTAGTCATGAATTTGAACAAGTGTTTTTTTGTGTTTGCATCAATTTTGGTCGCCAATTCGAACTATGACAAAAAAAAAAAAAAAAAATTCACATACGTGAATCTTTTTGTATCATTAAACTTTGTATAAATGGATATCCTTAGTTAATCAAGACTGTTTAAATCTTAATTTATAGTTTTAAAAGAATAGTTTTAGTTCTCTCTATATCTCCATATTGTCTCATCTTCCCTATCCATAGTGTCCATAGAAATCTTTATGCATAATTTACATTGCTTTATATGATATTTTCTTGTTTTACCTGACATAATTTCTAATCTCATAATCATATTGAAAGGATAACAAATGTAAAAGCTATTAAAAAAATAGTTTATTGTCATATTTTGAAAAGGAAGAAATTATTAGAAGTTGATGCTTATGGTGAAGCTTTGAATTACTCAAAATGAAACAAGATTAATGCTTAATATGTTGCCTATGTGTAACACTCCATGAGATGTGATTTAAATGTCCATAAATTTCTCTGAAATTAAATAATATTTTCAAAATTAAATCGGAAAAGGGACAATATACTTCTCTGGTGGTTAGATAATTAATAGCATCAGAATGTCATCTCATAATAGCCCAAACAATGATGACCAAAAGAGTACATGTTGAGATAGCGATACAGTTATGTAAGTGATGGCTTCAATATAAGAAACGTGGCAAGTTACATACCATTCTTATTGTAATTGGGGAATGCAGAAGAAACTATACATATCACTGGCATGGAAGACACAATTTATGGTGCAAATGTCTTCTTCCTCACTTTATTGATGTCTTTCCCACTATAGTTCTATGCTTTTGTTTCAATATTATTCATGTATGGTAATTGGAGTCTACTACAACCCAAAACCCTAATTTGGTTTGTGGACTAATGACAACATACATAGTTTGTCTCTTTAATCAGTTGGATTAAAGTAGAGTAGGTAAGTATTCAATGCCTTATATATTGTCATACACATAGAATTTGATTCTTATAATTGTTGATGGACTTGGTCAATTATGTTTTTCTTACTAAATTTACAAATGTTAAGGATAAAAAATGAGGGGAAAAAGAAAAGTAGATTCAAGTATTGGCTTAAAGTGTTTTCATGAACACTTCTATCTACAAGACTTAATCAATTAGAAAATTTTACCTCTCATGTACCTAAGGAGTCAAGCTTGCATATGGATCTTACATATTAAATCTATGACTTGAGAATTTAATATATTTTTGATAAATCTTGTGGTATAAACAATCCTTGAAAATTTTCAAGGTGATTCAGATGAGCAAACTTATTCAGATGATAATATATCATATCCATTTACTAAAGATTATGAGTTTAAAATTTCATCTAATATTTTTTAAGATGTAAGAAATCTACTGATGGTGTTGTATCAGATCCAAACTCTCCTATTATTAATTTCAATTTGCATTTAAAGCTTTATTAAACCCATTAACATTTAAGGGTTGTTAGCGTCTAACTTTAAAAGTTTTTATCAAAAAAGAAACTCAAGTTTATGAAAAGTTTAAAAGTGTTGTCTCATTCTTTGTTGACATTGGTATTTAACATTATTTTATATAGGATTCAGTAATTGTTAGATTATATAATTCTATTTAATTAGATAAAATATATTATAGTTCTGATTAGAGTTATTAACTAATAGAAAAAAATTCGGATTCTTCATAAGATTATAGTCTCTGCTTTATCTCTCATTGGAGTTCTACGGAGGATAAAAAAAAGAAGAGAAAGAGAGTCTAGTTCATTATGTAGATGTATATTATTGCTACCTATGAATCATACTATAAAGAGCATTCTCGAATCAAATAAATGTATGAAATCTAAAGATACACACATCTAATCTTTAATCTATAATTATTTGATTTTAATTTTTGATATTAAATTTATTTTGCATAATAATATGATTATAGTTTATGTTTATAATTAGTATTAGAGTCATATTTTGAATTCAAATAACTTAGATCGTAAAAATATATAGATCTATTTTATATAGATCTATCTGTGAGTATCATTCGCTTACAAAAGTATTATTGATCTAGTTGTTTATCTTATTTGCTTAGTCACTTGCTTACGGGTGGTGAAGATTTCCTTACATAGGTGAAATCACGGAAGGAAACTTGCTGTTAAATCTTCGTTGATGAGCTACGTTGGTAACTTACTGTCGAGGATGACTATTGAAGGCCACAGCCTACATCGATCGTTAGCCTTATCGTAGGCAGCGATTGCGAAGGCATTGCAACGATAAGGCCAGTTGCTGTCAATGGCAGTGATGGCGTTGGGCGAATGGTTACTGGTCGCATCGCGATAAAGGATTTGTCCAGCACGCACAACAAGTGGCTGTGCGGTAGGAAAGAGGTTATCGCAGATGACCATGGACATTGGGACACAGTGATGACACTTATGTCAGAAGTGGGTGAAGGCGCAATCGAGGGTTGTGGCCATTGGAGGTGGCCTGTGGCATTAGTTTGGGTGCTCCTACTGGTGGCGACCAAGGGCAACGATGTCGTGTGTCACAGGAGTTGGCAATGAGGATCTCTCCAAAACAGCACGAGTGTTGTGTCCTTGGGCACTAGTCACGACCAACGTTGCCGAGGACTGGGACGTGGCATGGTGCATGCGAGTGGCGGACACCAACACACGGTCGATGTTGCAGACAGCATCGCCGATGATTGCTCGGGTATAGGTGGTGGTGGCGGAGCTGATCATAGCAGGGCATTAGCCTTGATCGGAGATAGCAGAGGCAATGTGCGACGATGGTACAGTGTCGCTCGCACACGGGCATGGTCATCGGACCGATGTGATACTAGGATGCTGACCGTTAAACCGAAGGGAAGCCATGCACGACAAAGCTTGCGGTGGAGAGGAGATCTCATGTGGTAGAAAAACCCGCAATAGGGATGCACAATTGACCTAATTTTGTTTTAGTCAAACCCTAATCTTGACCAAATACTGCCGTAATTCAATTCTGATTTTTTTTTTATATAGTCAAGGTTCTAGTTTGACAGATCAAACTTAATTTTAACTTGGTCAAATATGTTCAAATTGTTTTTCACCCAATTTTGACTTATCTCAATCAAATGTTTGATCGAAAGCTCAATTTTGACCTGATTTGAAATTTTGATCGGATTTTTATTTTGACTCTCATCAAAATATAATATTGATTTAGGACAACCTTAGTTTTGACTTAACTATATTTTGACTATTTGATTTAGTAGGTTAGTTATTGGGCCCAATTTTGGGCGGTCCAATTAAATAGGTTTCATAGGCCCATTTGGACCTTTTGTAGAATTTTATATATATATATATATATATATATATATATATATATATATATATATATATATATATATATATATATATATATATATAATGAATTTCTTTTATAGTTTTTTCATATGACATATAAGTGAAATTTTTATTTTTTTGTAATAGTTAAATTTTAATTTTAATTTTGAATATTTATTTAGTTATTCACATTTGTATACTTAAATTTATGAAATAATATTTAATTTTTACATAAAGATATATATTTTTATTTTATTATGATTGTAGGGGATAATTATAGATTATCCCCTATAGTTGACTATAATTAGCATCTCAGTCTTTATATTATTTTATTGGGATTCTTATACTTATGAAAATGAAACATTTAATCTCACTTCTTCTCACATCGTTAATTTCGTCGATAGAAAAAATTGCATGTGTTGTCACATGCAAAAAAATGGCATGAATGAAAAAGATAAAAAAAATAATTTTATTATATTTTAAATTATTAATTTCATATAAACTTCTCACTCACAACGTGGAGGCTTTCACAAAAACTGCTTTCCTCTCCTCCGGTTCCCTCCACTTCGGTTGTGCTGCGAGTGATAGGCGTCGATGGCATGCGAGGTTGGTGGCGTTTCAGAGTAGATATGGATGCCACCTTCGACCATGATCGATTTTCTCCTACCATCCTCTTTCTAACCTACTCACCCGCCGCATTTGCTCACCCATCAACCCTCTATTGATCCTGTTCGCCCACTGCACCTGCTTACCCGTCACTTTGTTTGTAGAAGTAGAACCCTACTTATGTAGTGATCATCTTCTTATCGTTCCACCAATGGTCGATGTTGAGAACCACATCAATGTCGACCTAATGCTTGCACTGTCAATATAGGGGTATTGAGATGGATGGCAACACGAACGTGATCAAGGGAGGGTGATTGACAGTTGCAAGGAAGGGCATGGTCAAAGGAAGGTTTTGTCACTTGCAAAGTGCGTTCACACAACAGGCACCCTATGCTCATTGGCAAGTGATGTCCTCCTTAACAAAGAAGGCAAAAAGGTGAACGGGAAATCAGAAGACTAACGGTGTTGACTCCCTTACTGTGGCATCATACTCCTTTGAGTCATCGAGCAACGATATCGCTACCGTCATCGCCAGAGACGAGGACACACGCTCCTCCAACGATGTTGCCTCCATCTTTTATTTTGATGTCTTTGATATCTCATCTAGCCACTTATTGATGAGGACGAGGCTGAGGAGGAGGGATGCATCTCATTGGAGCTAAGCATCACCACACGACAGCTGTTCTCTCTAGCTGCAAAGGTTGCTAAGATGTAGCGTCATGTAACCGTTGACTCGTCCTCCTCCTCGTCTTTCAACTTTGACATTGTTGGCTTCTAAAAGGGAATGACATATGGTTTGGCGGAGTTGAAGAAGAGTCGAAGAGGACTAAGGTCTCATAGTTTATAATATCATGGAGCCACCTACCGAAGGACCAGCCTCACGTGCCATCGACGTTGTCGTTGGTCTATTGTCCACAACATGACCGAAGGGGAGGAAAGTAGTTTTCGTGAAAGCCTCACGCTACAAGTAAGAAATTAATAATTTAAAAGATAATAAAATTATTTTTTTATTCTTTATATTCGTGCCCTTTTTATATGTAACAACACATGTGATTTTTTTTATCAATGAAGTTAATGACATGAGGAGAATTGTGGTTAAATATTTCACTTTCGTGTAAGGATCTCAATGCTACTTTCTAAAATATAAGGATTGGGATACTCATCATAGTTAACTATAAGAGGTAATATATAATTACCCCTGATTATAATTATCATATAAGTTTTTTTTTATGCTGATTAATATTTATTAATTATTATGATAATTATTTTATTATTATTAAATTATTTATACATAAATTATATTAATAAAAATTTTATAAATTTTATTTATAACTTATATCTCTAAAACTTATCTAACTAGAAGTTACCAATGTGACCTAGGATAATAGGATTCTGGAGTCTTATTTATAAGAAATATTTTATCATTTATATGTTATTTTAATTTATAATTTATATTCTTGTGTTAGTTTTATAATTGCCAAAATGATTTGGACTAATAATTTATAAAAAAATATATTAAAAATAAATCTTAAGTGATATTAAAGAATTTGAATTATATGATGGAACCGAATAATACTATTTTGGATATGTTTGATTGTATACCCAATAGTAGCAATAATATTTTATAAAGATAGTAATAATCTTTCATAATTATAATATTTTTGAGTGAATACTAGATATATCAATATTTTACCAAAAGATGAAATACGAATAATATTAATAGTTCATCATATTATTAGAAACTCAAAACATTATCATTATTTTATTTTTGTTTGTTATAGTAGTTTTTTCTTGCATCCATTCATATGTTTCTAGTATTCCTATAGTCTCTTGTTTAAATTATTTAAAATAGTTAGAATATATATATTAAATGTTGATCTAGCCTTGCTTATTGAAAGACTTGCATGACTGATGAAAGAATTGTGAAATAAATTAATGAAATATATATTTAAAAATGATCTAATAGATACCGTATATATAATATTCATAAGAATAATAATTATAAATAATATTAAAACTTCTTTACCGCTTGTCACCGGAACACATGAATATTTGAGGATTATTAAAAATAAGTTTAAATATACTAATAAATCATTGGTTGACGTGGCTCATTGATAGTACTGAAAGGATTCAAGATCATATTCACATGGTTAATAAGACTATAAAACTTAAAGCATTAGATTTGAATATAAATAAATTTTTTCTCATGTAGTTAATTCTTAATTATCTTTCTTCTAACTTATTCAATATTCATTATAATATATATAATGATAAACAATAAATATAAAGAATAAACTGACTAATATATGTATTTTAAAAAAATTAAGATAATAAGATAACTTACTTCCTACGCCTCCGTTGCCTCACAAAGCAAAGAAAGGGAAGGGGCAACCTATGATCATGTTGTCATTAGCTCTCCCACCTCCTTCCTATCCTCTATTTCGTGAGTTAATAGAGGCATAGGTAATGAGCTACCTTATTGTCACTAATGATATAAAAGAACAATGATTGTTTGTCGCTTAGGATGAAGACGAAGAGCAAGATAAAAAAAAGGACAAACACAGAGATGAAGGATACGATAAAAAAAGGATGAACCATGCAACAATGAGAAAGCGAGAAAACGCACGATCGACATTGGTCGGGTGGAGACAATGGCAAGGAAGTGGAAGATATTTTTTAGACTTAAAAAATAGGATGCTATTTGAGGGGAAAAAAAAAAAGAAAAAGAAGGGCGTTATCTTAGAAAAACAAAAGGAGAAATATTTTCAGAAAAACCGGTCAAAGAAAGAGGGAAATGAAAAACAAATGAAACGGTATCGTGTTCCGTTGACTTGACTTTCCGAGATGGTATCGTCTTCCCTCTGTCTCTCTCACTCCCTTCCATTGCTAACATTGCTTCAGGAGCTCCATTGAAATGGCGCGGTGGGCCACCGTCATTCAGCTCTTCTCTCTCGCCACCTACGTTGGCCCTGTCGTTGAGAAGATCACCGAGAAGGCCGTGGAGGGCGGCGTCAACGGCCTGCAGTGGGTCTGGGCCAACCTCGAGGCCCTCTTCGACGTGGAGGCTGAACTCGACAAGCTCCGCCGCACCGCCAAGCGCATCCGCGCCATCCTCAAGGACGCCGAAGAGACCCGCTTCATCGAGGACCAAACCGTCCGCGAATGGCTCTCCGACCTCAAAGACTTCGCCTTTGACGTCGAGGACCTCGTCGACGAGTTCCAGATCGGCCTCGATATCGCCAAGCTGGAGAAGGCTCGTCTCTCCCCTGGCTCCCGGAAAAGGAGGCGGCCGTGGGACATTCTTCCTCCTTGTCTCACTTGGGTCTACCGTAAATGGACGATCTCGGTAAAGATCAAGGAGATCAAGGAAAAGTATGAGGAGATCAAGCAGCGCAGGAATGATTTCCAGTTAAGAGAGGGAGAATCGAGGAGGAGACAACAAGACAGGACACAACAAACTCCTCAACATACTGGCTCGCTTCGTGGCGACTCTCTAGTTTTGGGCTTGGAGGAGAAGAAAAATGATATTTTGATGCATTTGAGGCAGGGCGGCGGTGTGAGTGGCGCCCCTAATTCTTCCCAAAGAGAGGGGAGAAGTGTGCTTGTCGTTGCAATCATCGGACCAGGAGGAATCGGGAAGACAACTCTGGCCAGGCTTGTCTTCAACGACGAGGAAATCGAAAGATCTTCTTTTTTGAAGATCTGGGTTGGTGTTTCGCGCGATTTCGACGTGTGTAGGATCACAAAAGAGATCATTAAATCGATCACCGAAAAGAGTTGCTGTGGTTTGAGCTTGGATTTGCTGCAGCGTAAGCTTCGGGAGCTGGTCCTCGGAAAGAAGTTCTTGCTCGTGCTTGATGGTTTGTGCAACAACGACCTTTCGTTCTGGGACACGTTGCAGGCTCCTCTGATGGTCGGAGGCGAAGGTAGCAGAGTCCTGGTCACCGCCCGGAGTGAGCAGGTTCTGACATACATGCGCCCACGCCCTTCGTCCATAATATGGTTGAATGAGCTGGGTGAAAACGATAGCTGGCTCCTGTTCTGCAGCTACGCATTCCGACAAGCACCTGCCGATCATGACGTTGGTAGAGAAATTGTGAGAAGGTGCCATGGTTTGCCCTTGGCAATTATCTCGATCGGTGGCCTCTTGTACTCCAGAACTGAAGAAGAGTGGAGGAGTATCCTCAGCGACATACCAGATCCAGAAGACGAAGCGCATGGCATCTTGTCGACATTAAAGGTAAGCTATGACTATTTGCCCTTGCATCTGAAGCAGTGCTTTGCATTCTGTTCCATATTTCCTAATGGTTATGAGTTCGACAAAGAGGAATTGGTAGAGTTCTGGGTCGCAGTGGGCTTAGCCAAACCTAGGGACTGCAGATCAGCAGAATATATTGGGTATAAGTACTTTGATTCTCTCCTCCGATGGTCATTTTTCCAGGGTTGTAATGGTCGTCACCACCAGAAACAGAAGTACAAAATGCCTGGCCTAATTCATGAACTAGCACAATCTGTTTCTGCACATGAATGTCTAAGAATCGAGAATGATGCATCATTCTGTGAATCTGAGAATGCACGCTATGCATTGTCATGTAACTTCCCCATGGAGCTTCCAATATTTCAGAAGTTATATCAGAATAAGAAACTTAGAACATTTATATTGCTCGGTGAAAACGGCACTCCCACAAAGGAGGTGCCGCGTGATCTTTACATGAACCTAAGATGTCTAAGGGTGTTAGATTTGAGGAGAAATGAGTTGACAGAATTGCCAGATTCGATTGGAAATCTTATTCACCTGAGGTACCTTAACCTTTTAGGTACTCAAATTGAGAGGTTGCCTGAATCATTGAGCAGCCTCTACAATCTGCAACTGCTAGAACTTGGTGACTGTAAGAAGCTTGTGGAGCTACCCAGAGGCATGAGCAACTTAATTAATCTACGATATCTGGGTCTGCGTCTAGATTGGGAAAACTGTAGACATAGATGGAGTGATATTGTTATGCCACCAGGACTTGGCAGATTGACTTCTCTGCATACTCTTTCAAGGTTCTCAGTTTCCTCGGAGAGCGGAGGCGGGATAAGTGAACTGAAGGGCTTGAAACTTCGAGGAGAAATTTGCATCTCAAAGCTTGAAATTGTTGATGTGAGGGATGCCATGGAGGCCAGTTTAGGTACCAAACAACATCTCGAAACTATGATGCTGCGATGGACCAACTGCAGAAGCCCTGCTTCACAAAGTGGAGGTGGAAGGGATGTGATCGAACAGCTCTGCCCAAATAGCAACCTCAAACACCTATGGATAGAAAATTACAAAGGTGCTGAATTCCCGAGCTGGCTTGGAGACCAGTCCATGAATTTGGAAACATTAAGACTTTATGGTTGTGAAAGATCGGAGAGGCTCCCACCTGTAGGAAGGTTGAGGAATCTCAAATGTCTGTTCTTGGAAGGACTGCACACAGTCACAGACCTCGGTTCACTTTCTGGTGATGGTAATTTTGCAGGATTTCCATCATTGGAGATGATCACCATATCAAATTTGAAGAATCTTGAGAGGGGGTTTGAATTAGTACAAGATGAAATGCCTTGCCTCAGAAAGCTGGTCATATCAGACTGCTCCAACTTACTACAACTTCCACAACTTCCAAACTCGCTTGAAGACATTGAGATTAGAGAATGTCCAGCATTATCTACTCTACCTATGCTTTCGTCTCTTCAACAATTGGTGCTCACAAAATGTGGACTTGAAATAATTGAATCGATTCATCAGTTCACCTCTCTTTCTTCTCTGACCATTTCCCAATTTCCACGACTTGGATCTATAACAAGAGAGCACCTTCAAGACCTGAGGTCCCTTAGGAAACTGAAGATTGACCACTGTGACAATTTTGTTTCACTTTCTTCTCAGCATCTTGTTTCTCTTGAAACTTTGGAAATATCTCAATGTCATGCATTTTCTTCCTTGGCTGGAGAGGGACTGCCAGCCTCGCTCAAAGATCTTCGACTACAGTCTTGTGGCAACCTCACATCTTTGCCAGAGGAAGGAATGTCTGCCTCACTGCAGTACTTGGCCATTGGTGGATGCCCAACTCTAGAACAAAGATGTCTAGTAGGTGGAGGTGATTGGCACAAGATACAGCATATCCCCCGTATAGAAATTGGTGAGAACTCTTCAGTCTAAGCTAGGATTTGCGAAGGCCCCAGCACAAAAATTAGGAAACTGATATGAAGGTATGTATTGTTGCTTTATATGATCTACCAATCTTTTGTTTCTTTATTTTTCTTTTAGTACCCAAGTCTCACATTTATTGAATTACAACTAGCATGTCAATAGAAGCATAAATGATATGTATATGTTACTCTCACTTCATGTCTATACTTCATAAATATGATAAATGACATGCTCATGTTTTCTACTTTAAAGATTGAAGTACATGTTTTCCAAAAATATCATTCTTAGTATTCTACGAAATATTGGCTAAGCATACATTAATATTAGTGTTTACGTTAAATATAGTGCAACAACCCAATGTGTACTAGCAAACTTGAATATAAGGTTAAGTTATGATAATAAGTATGCATATAGTGACTAGAAGTTGTAGATGAATTTTAATCAGCCTTAAGTGAATCTTAAGACTTGAATGAGTTTGAACATGATTAAGGTAAGGAAGTTTAAGTTTTAGACTTTATGTATGTAGAAAATAATAAGCTATTCAAGCATGGATAAAATAATAAAAAATTCAATGGAGATATAAATTAAAGAAAAGTGTGATACTAAAAATACTGAGATACATAAGTGAGATTGAAAGATGAATTTAGATTAAAACATGGTATTGTTGTCAAACTAAATTAGGCTCAAATTGGCGCAAATTGACTTATATGGATATATAGAGACATGAATAAAAATTTCAGATTAGATATTATTATTTTAAAATTTTTCTTAAGCAAAGCTATCATGAGATTTGAAGTTGGTTATAATTTGTTGTATCAAGCAATGCTTCAAGGTCCAATGGAAAGTATTAGTTTCAAAGATATTTTTGATGGCTTTTGATAATTTAAGTTATCTTAATTATTTAGTATAGAGCAGAAATATTTATATTTGAGAATCAGTCTTATGGATAATGTCTTGAGTTTTTATATAAGTTTTAAGATATTAAGTCATAAGCGATATTATGATAAGATTGATGACATGAATATATATTAATCTTGATTAATTTCAGGATTAGATATGTGAAGTTTGTAGAACTAAACTTTTTATTTAGAGGGAAGAATGTAATATTTTTATCGTTCTGAGGACCTATTTATAAATATAGATATTATAAGGATTAAATTACAAAAGGTACAAAAAGAAAAAAAAAAAAAAAAAAAGGGAGGGGAGAGGGGTTTCTTCCCATCTCCTCCCATGCATCTCTTAAGAGCCTTTGCCTTCCTCACGAGGAAAACAGAGACTGCATCTATGGGAGAGAAGGGAAGCATCTCTTAATAACCTTTGCCTTCCTCACGAGGAAAACAGAGACTGCATCTATGGGAGAGAAGGGAAGCATCTCTTAATAACCTTTGCCTTCCTCACGAGGAAAACAGAGACTGCACCTATGGGAGAGAAGGGAAGAACAGAGACTGCGTCTATGGGAGAGAAGGGAAGAATAGATAAGAAGGAAAGAGAAAAAGAGAAGGGAGTAAGAGAGAGGAAAAGGAAGAGAAGGGAAGAGTAGAGTAGAAGAAAAGAGAAGGAGAAGGGAGAAAAGAGAGAGAGGAAAGGAAGAGAAGATAGAAGCATTCGATTGTGAGATTAGAGAAAAAAAGAGAATAAAGAAGGAAAAGGAAAAGAAAAGAGGAAGAAGGAGAAGGGAGGAAGAAGAAGAGAGGAGGAAAGAGATAGATCTATGAGAAGAAAGAAAGAAAAAAAGGAATGAAAGAAAGGAAAAGAAAGGAAGAAAAATATAAGAAAAGATAAAAGAAAAGAAAACTTAAGAGGAGGTTTAATGGGATTGAACCATAGACCTCAAGCTATTCTCTTAGTTTTTCTCATGGAGACCAAGAAACCTTAGCCCTAAGGAAGAAGAAGGTTTACCATTCCCTAGCACACTCGATCATTAAGGAATGTAACCTTTCACTAGCATATTCATTTTTTGAGTTAAATCAGGTAAGTATAAGGTTAATTCATGATAAAATAGTGATCGTATATATTATCATATGCATAATACATTTTGAAAAGTATATTTGGAATGATATGATCATCTTGATCTAAATATAAATGTATGTATCTTGTAAGTATAAAAATATGTGAATTATGATAAAAATGTCTTATATGCAAGCATATATGATCACGTGCGGTGTGGGAGTACAAAGATATGTTTCGACGTGCAATGTACGTATACTATGATGTGCGGTATAGGAGTTCACGTATGCATTATGACGTGTAGTGTGGGAGTATACATATGTATTATGACATGCAATGTAGAAGTGCACGTATATATTATAACATGTAGTATAGGAGTGCAAGTATATATTATGACGTGTAGTGTGGGAGTAATTATGACGTGTGGTGTGGAAGTGTACGTATATATTACAATGACGTGTGGTGTGGAGGTGTATGCTTATGTTATGATATGAGATATAGAAGTCCATGAATTTGCTATGTTTCCTACATGTGCATATAAGCATTTTGAATTATTCCAATGTAGAATTTTATATCCTGATTGTACATATACTATGCTGTAGGGTTATGCTTGCTAAAGAAGTCACAGGATGAGGTGTTTATTTTTAATTGTCTTATGATGATGATTTTAAAATATAATATACATGGAATGATGTATGCTCATATGAATAAAACTATAAAGATTTATACTTACTGAGTGATTACTCACTGTAGATCCTATTTTGCATATAAGGATATTAGTACCCCACCCAAGTGATTAGATAGGGAAGTGAGTACATGCAAACCCATGCTACTGTAGATATGAACGATGGCCTATGGACATTTTATGTGTATAAATTTTGGACATGTTATATTTGAGTTTTCTTTTGGTTAGATATTATAATTATGTACCAGTGTCAAAAATACTATGTACACGAGAAACCTTATCCTTTTGTTTAATAAGGTAGCATGTTTTAATTTTAAGATTGTCTACTTTGGGTTGCATTCATATCAATAGTAGTAATGAAAATTTGAAATAATGTATCCTACTTTAATCATGCATATAGGATATGGGTGAAACTAGGGTTATAATATTACACTTTCTTTCTTAGGGCTTTGACAGATCTACCCTTTCAAAGTTTAAAAATAATATATTTGTTCCATCAAAATTTAAACTTGCATATATATCCATCTAAATATTTAGACCTTATATATAAATATCTTTAAATATATAGATTCTTTATGTGTGCCACTCCTGTTAGCATGCTTCCAATCAAGTCATGGTGAGTGAGTAATCTTTGTGGATTGAAAGCACATGCTATTCAATGGCACACTATTAACCATGGCTACGGGTCAATTTTAAAAATATTAAAATTTTAAAAATACATAACACATGCTTTAATATACGACAAGGATAAAATAATGGACAAACATTCTCTGTAATTGAGAACTTAAATTTAAAGGGACAAATAGAAATACTACTAATTTTTTGGAATATATGTAATATTTTTAGAGGATGTTAATGGCATTTGGAGTTTCAACATTGGTACACTAATGGTGAATAGTTGTAAATTTCTTTGTGCAACTATCCCGTCTAGGACTTCTCCAACATTGGTACAATATATAATATTTACGAAGGATCATATTCATTGATCGGCTCTCTCTTTTCCTTTTCAAATTTTGATAATCAGAATTCTTTACATTGTCATCCATTCATGGTGTAAGAAGTTTTGAATTGATTATGATTTTTCAATATATCAAGAAATTTGACTGAGCAAAATTGTTATATTGCATGTCGTTGCAATGAGAAAAAAATTTGTTTAGAGCCACTCCAGAAGATGCATTCTGGTGGTGTTATCAATTTTTTGAACTTAGATGAGATTTAGCTCTGATTCTTGGCAAATAGAGGCACATAAGTTTTGAAACGATCAATTACCTCGTATTATCAAGAAGGAAACTCATTTGTACTGTGTATTTCTTGAGCTTTGTTTCGTTGTATCATGAATTGGAAAGTCTTAGAATGTAGTGCGACATCATTTCATCATCTTTTGAGCAAATTAGTCAATGTACTGTGAGAGCTTCATACAACTGACAGAAAATATGCATTTGTGAGGTGCATTTCATAACAGGCATATGTGCAATAAAGCTCTCGAAAGCATCGTTTTTGTTTACTTGTCAAGCTAAAGTTGTGGTGATATATCATCCGGCGTGTTCTTGGTTTGTCGTGCCAAATACACACCCATACCTTCATTAGCCACTATGCATATTTTGCAGAGATTATTGGCATTGAGTATGTCTTCAGTGG
This sequence comes from Musa acuminata AAA Group, assembly GCF_036884655.1. Classification (NCBI taxonomy): domain Eukaryota; kingdom Viridiplantae; phylum Streptophyta; class Magnoliopsida; order Zingiberales; family Musaceae; genus Musa; species Musa acuminata. The sequence goes on along the minus strand of NC_088357.1, from coordinate 12,467,223 downwards.
CCTATAATCATTCTTACTATCATTGATTAAACTTCTGACCCAGATTGAATTAGGTTGTTACAAGTTCAGGTTAGGCTTTTGGTTGAACTAAGTCTATTGCTGGTCTTAATGGAAATTTTCTTGGACTTAATATTCGATGGGTTTAGAGGCTGAATTTCTAGTAAAAACTAGTTTGGAACTATGTTTCTGGATATAATTCGTTTGATTGACTGACTTGATTCATTGGGATGATTACATTGGATGCGTTTGAAAGGAACAGAAAAATGGTTAGGAGTTGAATTGAGTCAACTTGGACTTTTCTGAACTGTCCAAACTATGCAAAAATGCTTCACAGAAATCAGGGACTGTCAAGTCAACTTGTTCTTGTTTGGAGTGTCTAAATTTGGTCTCACAGAGGCCAAGTCTCACAGTGAGGTGGTTTCAGATGAACATAGATTAGCAAATGCAGAATATGTGCATAAGACAATAATACCATGTTCAAATCTCTGTTCTACAAAACATGGAACTTCATAAGAAAAAACTGTCCAGTCACATGAGTAAATTGAGATCCATGCATATTCATCAATCTCAATTGCAATGTTGTTTACTGGTGATATGGTTTTTATCTGCCAACTTTTCAAAAATTCACAATACAAAGGGAAAATAGGGTCTAATGCCAACCTATAATTTTACCTTTTACTTGCCAGCACACCAACCAAAAGCTGCCGTTCGTATTGCTTGGCCTAATCTCTTATATTGGGAAATTTTGTGAAAATAGAATTCTGTTGCCAGAGGATATACTTTATTCTGATTTTATGCACACAGCTGCACTAAACAAAGAAGAGACATTATATCATTTATGCAAAGTCATTCATATGGATCAGCGGATGTGAAACCCCTGATTCAGCAATTGTGGTGTCCTTGCAGTTCAGTTGTTCTTTCATCTCGTTCGCTGAAGAAATCTTGGTATCTACTCTTCTGGGAGATTCGGCGTCACTTGAGGGAGATGAATCAGATGAGGATTCTAACTGTTGTTCGGTTACTGAGAACTCTGGTTGGAGAACAGAAACATGGGATTGTTCTTGGAAGAAGACAGAAGAAGCTGATTCCATGAAAGCAGACATCTTCTGATCATCGTCTTTCATCTTTTCAGCATACTTGTTGAGATCAAACCCGGCTGGATTATGGCCCCCGAATGCAGATTCCAGTTTGTCCATTTCGAAGAGGTCAGTCATTATTTTCTGGCTCTCGGTGTTATCAGAGTAAACAAATTTCACCTTTTTGTATGTCTTATGCTCAAGAAAGGGCTTCACCACCTGCAAAATAGGAGAAGAGGTAGAAATAAACTTTTACACATAAGGAAATCTAAAAGATGTAAAGCTGTTAAATTTCATCCAAATGCTTTAAATAGACATATATGTATTGTATACACACATATATTTATATGTTATTTAGAGACAAAAAATCAGAGGTATATGATTTTTTTTGTTCTAGCATCACTTTTGGATAATCTATGATTTTGTTTTTGTTAGTTTACTCCAAGAAAAGTAGGTTTTGTGGATGATATAGCATGTGAAATTAAGGCCATACCTTCCAAAATGATTCAAAAATCCTTGGAGGATTATACAGGATTCCCAGTCCCAGCCTTTCAGGATAGTAGTCCTGCAAAATATGCGCTGTTTCACGAGTCACTTTTACTGATACACTTGCCATAGTCCAGCCTTGAAAATCTATGAGCCACACCATTTGCTCCTGATTTGCTGCTAAATTGAAAATGGCATTCTCCATACAGTAGACCAGGTATCTGATTTGTCCTTTACTTGAGCTAGTATTCTGCTCAAGTTTTCATATCGCATCAAGATCTAAACAATGAAATCTAAAATTGAATACTCAAAAATATGTTACTTTGGCTACTCGAACCTGAAATCCAGGCCTCATAACAAGAACAGCTCTTCCATTCTTGTCAAGGTAGTCAGCCCTGTAGATTTTTCCAGTCTCAGCTTCATGAGCAACATCCTCCTAGAAGATGGAAAGGGAGTTTCATTGGTATCATGTGAAAAAGTATGAACATGGGTTAGTAATCTTAAATTTGTTTAGTTTATTTATCATTTCAAGTCACATGTCAAAGTTCCTTAACACAATTTGCATTTCACTCAAGCTTCCATTATAAGATTCAATGAACATTGAGGTATATTTTGTTACAGTATTCTCATTAAATTACTTAGTTTCTTTCCAGAAATATATCTGATAATTATAGTACTTTAGTCAATATATTCCTCATGGTAATCTTAAGTAGGTTATTTCTGCTCTGTGGAGGATTGAAGTTAGTTTTCATGATTTATCAGGTTCTTGAAGTAACTTTGTAGACCAGATGAGCACTTTAACTAGACTGGCACATCTTTACAAAAAGAAATATACGCATACCCAGCGAATGGTTTCTGGCTTATATTCCAATCTCCACTTCAGAGATTCCTTCAGCATCTTACTTGCCCTTTCCACATTCCAGTTTCTTGCACGTAGATACCTCGATACCGAAGCATCTGAACAGAAGTTTGGAAGCATATTGACCATTGGCCCCAAGATTTCACGAACTTCATTTATCTAAATGGCAGGACACATGACCAATTTTCTCATCAGAAGGAATACTGGATGTTGAAAAAGATCACGGTAGTCATAGGTGCTATAGACTACATAGTATAAGCATTTGAGATATTTTTAGTCACAATAAAGTAAACAACAGATTGAAAAACAAAAGCATTCGAAAGCACACTTACCTTAGCTTTCTGCTCTTCGATGGACAAGGATTTCTCAATGCCATTCCCTTTTGATTTTACTATATTCATCCTCACACAATTGACCAACTGTAGGAGGCTTCAAGAACAAATTTCCAAGTAAATGAATTAGCATAAAGTATTAAGAATTTGCACTCATTTGCAAAAGAAATTGCATAAAATAAGTAGCGACAGCTCTCAAACATAATTTAGTTGCATAATGACCAATTTCTAGGCATTTATTTATGTTGAGGAAAGATTGAGAAGTAAAAGATAGAAAGACTTATCCGACACTTATTCCTCATACAAAGTAGAAGTCAGAACATATATTCCCGGATGTATGTTCAGATCTGGGAATATTGTGCAGCATAATACTATTTAAGCATAAGTGGCACGTTCTGACCAAAGCGACCATGATGAACCATAGTGATCGACATGTACGGTACTAGAAACATTATTCATGCCATTCCAATGGTATGTATGTGGTACGCTAGGCACAGGATTCGTACCTAATGGGATGGACCTGTGAATACCAACGGCATGCACTGGTGGCACATTGTACCCCCCATGCTAGTGAAACTAAAATCACTAAATCAATTCACATACAAAAATGATTTTGATAGCTTTTTTTATTTCCATCATAGATACGTATAGATGTTTCATATGATACAAGCATCCATCTGAATTAAGTTAGATTTCTTGAGTTCTGTGGTTCATGAGTGTCTTTAGCTGTGTGTGTGCCTTTTGCCGTCTGCTATATCACAATCTTTTTATTCTAAAATTAGATATCTGACAATCATGTTCCAACTCACTTTTCTGATAGATCAAGTTGAATAGCTAATCCATTATTTCATTAACAGGTGGTGTATGATTAAAAGAGAGTTCAAAATTCGCTTGCACCCAACTATTATGCAACTGCAGTTGCTGGATGAAATCAAACATCTAAATACCATTTGGAATGTGAAAATTTCAGAAGACTGAAACAGATTGTGTAAATAGAACAATGGAATCATGACAAAGGGCATCAAAACTATACAGTTGAATGATCTGGTATCCTGATCGCTTCTGAAGATTTGTATCAAGGAAGTCAATAAGCAATTGTACAGACAGGACTAAGGTGAGTTAGCAAGATCAACTAGCTGAAGCTACATTAACACTTGTGAGTTGAACCTTTTCTCTTGTCTTTGTTTCAGGATCTATGGATCACCAATCATGGAAAAAGATAGGATCGATTTTTTTCTAGAGAGAGAGTGAGAGATTGATTGATGGTGAGCAGCTGGAGAAGAAAACACTGCAGATTAGCTCGTGAGGTGATGGGACATTGGAGAACTACATCTTAAACTAGTTGCCTTTCGAGGACTTGAAACAAAATAAGGGAGTCACCAAGCAACAGCTGTGGAAAGCTTGATGTGCAATTAAGTTGAGGTCACCACTGACATGGAAAGTTACAGCTACACATAATAGCAGCAGATGGTGCAATGATGCATCACGGCAAAATCTCAAAACTAGGTCATGTGAAGAAGATTCATGCTTTCTGGCTTCCTCTGCTCTTCCTTCTCAACGAAAAGAAAGGAGGTTCTCTTGATACAAGAGATCGATCAGCCTATGAACGCATGGCAAAGACCTCACTTAAGATCCTTACATCACATGGATCAATCAAGAACATGGAGCAAGAAACCAAGTTGCAGACCTCACCAATCAACGCTTTCCTGTTGTGGAGCTCAAAGAATCATGTGATGATGGATCCTCCTGGCCTTTCACTTGTTACAGGTGCAGGATTACAGAGGAGGGAAGACTACAGCGGGGAACTTGGTGAGACAAAGACGCAATGGATAGAGAAGAAGAAGAAGAATGGTGGAGATGGTGGCAGAAGTCCTGTCCGTGATTTGACCCGTGCCGCGGACGCTTTCCTCTTCCTCCAGGCGTTTGACTCGAAACACGATTACTTTTCACTGCCCTACCTTCGTCTTAGTTGGAGCGACGGCATTGGTTCGATGTGAGCCCACCATGAAATCCTACAATCACAAGGAAGGTAAAAGAAGCAGGTGAGAAATAGAAACTGATATGCGTATGACTTTGGCCTTTGTTGACCTTTCTTCGTTGTCTTTTGAAGTTTCAAAGCTTCTAGAAAGCAACATGTGATAGAAATTCTTATCACGTTGTCATCTCTATCTATCGAGAAACCACTCAAATCATGAATCCAAAATGATTTGAATTAATTTGTCTTTTCAGAATAATTTCTTGATATAAATATGCCAAATGAAGATTGAATATTACCATCATTACTGCCCCATCTTTTTCATGAATAAAATTGTTCACCACCTGTCTGTAATACTGATTATATCGGAAACAAAGGAAAATTTAATAATAAATAATAAATATTAATTTAAAATCAAGTCAAGTGAGCTTTATTGTGTTTTGTGTGTCGAGTCTCAACTCATCGCGATGACTACCATAGAAAAAAATATAGTCAAATGAGTTTTTTGATCTCCAAACTAATTGATGCATTTTTCTCATTGTTGTGGAGATTAAAATATACGAAGGGAAGAAGAACTCTTCACTTTCTACCTGAAATAGCTATGATTAAAATATACGAAGGGAAGAAGAACTCTTCACTTTCTACCTGAAATAGCTATGCACAAAGAATAATTTTACGGTGGATGTTATTTGATGGAATCAGATCAAGTCGAGTCGAGCCCGGTTCAATTTTACGCTTCAAACAAATTTCGTGTCATCCAATTTCAAACAAATTTTGTGTCATCCAATTAACCCACATTGATCCAAAAAACTGATCCAAACCCGATCAACACGACATGACCTAAGGGAATAGATTCGGTAAGTATAAATAAATCAAAATCGCCCTAAACTCTACACGACAAAGATAGCAAGAAAATGAGCATTTTCAAGAAAGCATAACTTAACCGGGCACTGATTTACCTAAAAAATAGATTCGAAACATTACATGTTCATAAACATTCCAAAGTAGGATGGCATAGAGCTTTCAGTTGCCAATCCCCTCAAAATCAATGCAAACAACCTGTTCTTCCATGAGAGTTCATGGCAAGCACATCCCATGGCACCAGATAGAGATGATTAAGATTTGTCCAGTGATCTAAGGAAGCAAATAAGAAAGAGAAAGAAGAAAAAGTGCTACTAAATGCAACCAAATAGCAAGGTTTCTACACACCCTCTGCTCACGAGAGAACCACATGACTCCAACTCTGTTTCTGTTCATGTGGATTGCTTTGCTTCGTCTTGCCTTCCTTCTCAGTAAAACCAGTTGGCTGCTTCGGCCTTCTGCAATCTGTGCAAGGTATCAGAGTAGTCCATGGAAGGCATACTAAAAGCAGATCCATAGCACAGGTCACCACTCATTTCATCAGATGGGTTACCAAATTGCTGCTGAAATGGCATTACGTTCTCGCGAACAGGGAATTGCTGCTGTTGCTGCACCAAGTTGCCGACTTCTTCAAGCATACCACCGATTGCTTTAGTCCCTTGCGGAAAGAAGTTGTCTTCCACTCGAGTTCTAGGTTGCAGAGGAGTTCGGCCTTCCGACATCCCTATGCCTCTCGAGTTGAAGCTCTTGTTAGCGTTGAGATTCTTGTCGTACAAACTCATCAACTCGTCGATCGATCTCTGCCCATCGGAAGGAATGCCCAAATCAGATGTGTTAGCAGGGATGGGGCCTGATTCAAGGGTTGCCGGATTTGGTTGGGTATCGTATGGCACAGAGAAACTCAGAAGCTTGTTCTCCTTCACCGGGAAGCTGTTGAAAGCCACCCCTGTTCCTTGATACAAACAAACGTATCGGTGACTGTTTCTTGCATTCCTATCCAGAAACCCATGCCGGGGATCATGATGTGGGCACTGCACATTATCACAGGTATAGATGCATTGGTTCAGCACTGATTCTGGCTCAGCAACATTTCTTTTCCGAGTAAATTCCATGTTCATCTCTTCCTTCACAGTCTTCTCTTTCCTTGCAGTGCCACTCAGATCGAAAGGATTCCCTTCAGCGTGAAGCTTGTGGTTCACTACATCCTCACACTTGCCTTCATCAACACCTTCTGCGTCGTACTCACTGCAGCTGCTAACGAAGGAGATGGATCCCGAAATGCAGCTACCAGAGGATGGCGGAAAGTAAGCTTCAGGGTGCAGCTTCATGTACATGTCCTCCTCCTGTTTGATGACAGCGAGCCATGTCGCGCTCTCTTTGGCGGTCATCTTGTCTTGCAGGCACTTGGACTGCCGGACGAGCCTACGGATCTTGTTGATGTCAGGCGACATATGCTTGATTACACAAGTCAAGACGCTAACCTTCCAAGCCTTCTTCAGATCATGAGGCTTCTTGTAGGGTGGCGGTCGTTGGTCGTTCGGAATTCCCAGCTGCGGCCACCACTCCTCTTTCCCGGTAGGCCACCATGGGGGTGCAACTCCCTTTTCCAGAGGGAACCTTCGCTGAGGTGGGTCACAGTGCTGCATCAGAGCTGACAGGAGAGAACCCAGTGTTGTATCCTGAAGCTCCTGCAATGAATGAAGGCTTGCAGTTCCAGAGCTCATTTCACTGTTGGATCCAACAATGGCATTGTCAACCTGATACTTTGCGATAGCCACAGGTCCATTCCGATCAAACCTGACCTTTTCTTTCCACCACCCTCTGAGGTTGTCGGAGGCACCACTTACAGGCTTGCCCTTCTCTGGAATTATACCGTAAACGAAGCCCTGAGCATTGCATACTTCCATCATTTTAAGCATGTACTTGAGGATTCCATCCTGCGCGCGAGACATCTTCTTTCGGAGGGCTTGATCATGGCACTGACGCTGCTTTGCCGAGTCACCTTGCTCCTTGTTCTTGCTCTTGCTCTGCTGCTGCTGCTGTTCCTTCAAGTGCTTCAGCCGCATCCTGTCTCGCCATAGACGACGTTCAAGCTCTTCGATGTCAACATCTTCGTCGTCGCTCTCTTCATCACAAACCTCAGCAAAGTTGTCCTGTGGTGGATCGATAAGATGTCCTTGTCCATTGCATTCACCGACCAAAGGCTGATGAAGGGATCCATAGCTGATATTTTGCACATAATTAGGCTCTCCAGGATAAACCATGCCTTCCATTAATAGCCCACCCATCATTGTTAGCAGCACAGACTATCAGATCTGTGAACTCACAGCTCAAACAGAAGCACTATTCTCCTGTAACCCAAAACAAACTGTTGGTATTAAATATCAGAAATGTTGCATCCAAAGCTGACAATCATGTTGTTTAAGAACACAAATATGTATATATATTATTATGATACAGAGATTACTAATTCTCTTAGAATTGAGTCCATAATCAACTTGTTTTCTCTCATATTATACATCCAACATCACTGTAAGCTGAATGACAAGAGAACAAAGAACATATAACAAAAGAGAGACATGCGGCATTAAATCCAACACAAGAAATACGAAAACGATCAATAACACTGGCATATGTTATCATAAAGAGCAAAACATTTCTTCTTCATATACATCTGTGATAAACAAGGAAGAAAGTATTACAAGCAAACTGATTAAGGAATCAAATTGTAAGATCCAAAAAACATGACAGAGAAATAATTGTTCAAAGTAGCTTGCCATAACAGTGTATAACACACACCAGTTATGCTGGCCACTCTCATATATATATATATATATATATATATATATATATATATATATATATATAGACATAGATTGAGAAAGGCTACTGTGTGTTTTGAGATAGAAGAATTAATTCTGGGAACCATGCTTTGCAGGAATACATGAAGCATCAAGAAAATTCATGGATCCTATATAATATTTACTTTCTCACTCATGAACACAACAAATTTCAATGAATTTATAGGCAACTAAAAATGTCCATAAGATCTTAGGCATGTCAATTCTAATGTTTTACAGAAGGCTCAATCAGAAAAGAAAATCCAACAACGACATGAACATCATTCCGTGAAATTAAAGAGCAACTGAAAACATACACACATAAGCAACAGTTGCAATCAAATAATCAACAAATGACCAAAGATCCAACGCAGATTGTACATAGTATCAAAACTGGCACCGAGTCAAGGAAATCAAATGTAAATCAAAGCCCTTTATATATTCTTGCTTTGTGACAAAAGGTTTCAAGATTATAATACAAAAAAGAAACCTTTTTCTTGATATTTAAATAATCACTCATCCACATTAATCAGGTTACTAAAGATCAGATGTCATCAAGCTGGAGAATGAAAAGGCTCATCAAAGATGCAGGAAAGTAAAAGTCAAAGAGTAGCAGAGAGAATATTTATGGTTCATCTTCATAACTACAATCACAATCAACCATGTCCTCCGTTCCATATTTTCATCCTCATGCCAACTCAACAAACCAAAATGCATTTAATGAGAAATTGATTCCACTTTTATACAGACAGAGATAAATAAAAGGGCGAAGCAAATGCAACACAAACATTTTCAGAGTATAAAAGAAAATTTAAGTTGATAAATCATCCCCTTATCAGTAGTGAAGCGAATTAATTCGGCACTCAAAGCATCCAAATTTAATTTTAGGGCAATTTCCACTTGAATTTGATTACGAAACATTAGGATACCAAATTTGACTGCAGATCTGATCGTTGACTTTGCAATCAATGACTGATCTCAGCGGAAGCCTCAAAATAGAACGGTGAGGAGATCGTCAGACAAGAACTCGGAATATTAAAACAAGAACAGGGGAGCAGACAGATTCCGACCATAAATTAAGTCCTCAACTACTTCACTTCATCTCCAAAACTGAAACTTTTGCTCCCAAAAATCAAATAGTTCCCCAAATCGAATTAAAACCATAGTCAATAGAAGAAACGCTTGACAATGGAATCACAAAGATAAATTTTTTTCCTCGAAGAACATCAAGATTAAGATACACAAAGAAAAAAACCTAAAAACAAAAAAATTCAGATGAAAAGTATCATCTATTTGAGTAGAAAATGCAAGGAAATATTGATCCTGTTACAGGAACCCAAAGAGGATGACGGAAGCAAGAAGAAAATATCGCGTAGAATTGAGTTGGTAATGACCAGTTCACGAGTTTTTCCTCAGCATGACAAGAAATTTTCTTTGACGCCGACATTAGAGCTACAAGACCGACGTTCAAAGATCCCCCCAGCCAAACCGCGAATCCAATAACAACCACGGAAAAGAACAAACAACTCTAGCAGAAACCGGAACGAAACACCAAAACCGAGGAAAGCAAAGGGGATCCGCAGGGATCCAACAGAAAACAGAGGCCCAAAAGGGGTCGGAGAAAGAGGCAGAAAACCATAAAGGAGGCACCTTTACATGAGAGAAGGAAGAAAAATTGCAGTTTTGATAGTTTGCTGTCCTCCGTCACGCGATCAAACCTGCCTTTCTCAGGAACTGACGTGCCATGGAGGTGACAAACATCGAGCGGAGTAACCGGTACAAAGCGGAGAGGAGGAGGTGTTACGGAGTAGTCAGAGGGAGAGAGAGAGGAGAGCGAGGGAGGCGGAATGGTGAGAAGGGGAGTCTGGTTTAATAGGGAAGAGGGGAGAGAGAGCATCGCAGGCAGCGGAGAAATCGCGTCTCAACGTCGGCGCTCCCGGGAAAGCAACGCATCTGCCAATTGACCGTTCTGCCCCTATCCTCATAGATAATTCCAAGCGGATGCCCCAATTTATTCATCTTAATTTTATATGATTAATATTATAAGATTGAAAATATATAGCTCTAAGATGGTCATAATATTATCAACTATGATTACCATCCTGATAATAGTTGTCATTTTTATGTACTTTGGACTTTTAGATTGCAACACTATGTAATACTATTTTTGTTCATTATCAGGGATCTAATATTATGTGAGTCAAAGAGTCAAAGGGCACGAAAATATAGATAATATGTGGAAATAAATAAAATATTTAGACTTCATGTATATCCACCACCCACCCATGCCTCGATTGTATCATCTTCCCAACACGAGAGCGAAAAGAAAAAAGGTCAACCATTGGAACATAGACTAATTGGTGAGTAGTCATTCTCGATATGAAGTTAAGATGGAGGAGGGAAATCGACATCAATTTGTCCTCACAAAAAGAAAAGATCTTACTTATATCTTTGATGTCTTTGACCATATTGCCACGTATGGTTTAGGGGGAGGGTCCCACTCTTTCCTCCAAGTACTGCTTCACACGTCCATCATATTAACTGTTGCATCAACTTTGTTAATGCAAATTTCGATTGAGAGTTTGATGCGTTGAAATAGACTTGGCCTAACCCACTCACTCTCCATGGAGGGAACACATGTCCAAATTATTTATCTTGTTATGATTTGAATGGTTTGATTAATGGGTTGAATCCAAATGTGATTTATTATTATTATTATTATTATTAAATATATAAAAATTAAGATATAATATTGATATGATAGTCACAAGGACTAATGTACCCACATGTTGATTAGTGAAAAATATTCATCATATCAAAACGACATCACATAAAATGCTCATAAATTCCATCGTTCTCTCATCCCAATAAGATAATTATTGTGGATTTAAATGAATCGAATAAACCAAGTGGGTCCCCGATCTTCCGATTTAGTTAGGTCGGGATGAGGCGTGGAGAAGGGTCAGGTCAACGTGGGTCCAATTTAGGCAGGTGGGCATTTGGTGCTAAAAGGCGAAAAGGACTTGCACCTCATCTCATCTCATCCCTCGCTTTACAGTGAGCACAGTGATGAGGATGATGGGATCGATTTCAAAGATATATGTATATATATTTTTTCCGAGTGTTAAAACATCAATCGCTTTGTTTTGATTGACACATTTAAATCGTATATAAATTAAAGAAGAAAGAACCTTAATTTCTTAGACCTTTTCTTCCATCTCTTCTTGTTGATGATGCATTCATATCATGATTAAACCCTTCATAAACGATCTTTCTGATTTTATTGGTTTTAGATCCTCTTCTATCCACTAGTAAACGCCACCCAACCAATAGAACCAAAGAATCACATAAAACGACTGCATACGATTAAGAGCGACAACTTTAGAACATGACAGATAGATAGATAGATAGATAGATAGATAGATGCACACGAAAGCTGCGGTATCCAAAACCCCGAGTAAAGAAAGAAAGGCTTATTACTGCCTTTCGCCATATGAATCGGTACTCATCTCTTTGACCAACACAGCATGAAATCCAAGTCCCTTGGGCCAATTCTGAACTGCACAACATGTGTCGAATTCCAACAGGTTGATTGCTGAATGAATACTTTTGTTGTTGCTGATTATTGTATGTGTGTAACATGAATTATTAAGTTTCCAGCTTCGACATGGGGAGATGTGTTCTTCTTGCTCGTTTCTCAAGGACCATGTCTGTAATTTGTGTGGCAGACTTTGCTCGCTAACCACTTGTTCTTTCCCTGAAACTAACAGCGGAAGACTCAAGTAGGAAGAGATGGTGGTTTTGGACATACTAACTTGATATTTTATGTGTTCTTCGATGTTAGGAACATCTGCATCTAACTTTAGGGATCTTAACACCCAATCCTAGTCCCGTAAAACCATTAAGATATAATCTGAAGAATCTAAGGAGAGATCCTAATCGATGTTGGAGACACAGCCCACATAGTTTTTTGTCTCAATATGTTGTTCTGACTCGTGCATTATATAATGCCCATGGCAAATGGTAGTTCATTGGATGCTACTGCAAAATCTTGTTTGTTTCGATGGTGACTTTTAATTTCGTATGGACTCATTTTGTCAGTCATCAAATATGTCGTAAAATATGAAAAAAGGAAAATGAGGAATCTTTTGTTGAGGATGCCCAACAAATCAAGTGCTTGAGATATGCCTGCCTTAAACCAACACAGGATTCAAAAAGAAAGATTAGTTTGATTGCTTTATGCCAATAAAATAATATCTTAACCTTCACAAGTCAACTCCTACCCAATCTGGTCTTCTAACATAATCCATAACCATTAGCTTGAGATGTGAATCGATAACATCATCTACTAGTGCAGATGGAAAAAGGTTTTGATGTATGTGCAGACATTATCCATACTACAGACTAATCTTTTGAACATTACTTTCAGAAAGTGTTTAGTACCCAACAACTGAAGTTTTTTTCTTTTTCTCCTTTTTCATTTCTGACTAGAAAGATAATATGATGCTAAAAATTGGAAGGTACCAATTAATCATGTCAAACATTGTTCTACCCTAAGAGACAGACATATGATAATAGATGAAAGACTGATAAGGTTTTTTTTACATCAGGCAGATTAAAGAAAACATTGTCCACCAAAAGACACAAGGCTAAAAATGCACATCAAAATGTGATGCATGAATGCTTCCATGTTCTATTTCCTTGGCTCAGTGCCCCAAAAAACCTCATTCTAAACAATAATGACTTGAACTAATTAGCATGTGTTGATGCTTGGAAGAGCAAAACTAGAGATGTTCAAGGAAAAAGAAACCACATGTGTTAGAGGTCATACAGAATAATATAAGATGGATGAGAGACTCCTTGGATTCTTGAAGATTTGGTGGTGTCCCTGCTCCCTTGGTTCATTGCATTGTCTTAAGCTTTGTGATGATTGTAAACACAGATCCAGGGCTCATGAGCATTGGAAACACAGCCAAATCTGATAGAGGATCTAGTCTTCCCGCCCACTGAAACTGCTCCCTTCCTCTCATGATGACTCTCTGAGAAATGTGTCTGCTGAACTTGTTTAAGATGGACCGAGTTGCAAAACATGTTTCCAGCAACTCCTTAATCCGCAAGTGCAATGGACTTGTCCACTTGTCAAGGAATGAATTATGATGTAGAAGCAACATTTCTCATCCCAATGCTGCATCAGTGGAAACAACATAGCCTTTCTGATCCATGTTATCACTCCAAAAGGCTACATTTTCTAAGTGTTAAAGAGGGAGAACATTATCATATCATACCTTCTTCTTAGCAAGTGAAGAGAAGCATCACACATGTATACCACAATGAAATTGATTATAACATGACTATAATAAGATCAGAGAGAAAGATTGTTTCTGACTTGAACCATCAACATCAGTTTCCAGAGAGTAATGTTGCCATTGCTTTAAGATTTGTCCTCTATCAAGGTTAACTTGACATTATTCACTAAGCTGGTCGTTAAAAGGATCATATTGGTGTCAAACAAGTATTTTGGAAACAGATTATATTCAGGTTATATTTGCTTTAATCATAGTACATGTTGAAGAAAAAGTTAATTTTCAGGTTTTATTGATATCAACATTCCTTTAGCTGAAAGCAATATGACGCAACATATTAAACAACATGTTGCATTGAAAACAGTCTTCTAATATTGGAGCTGCTTTTTTCATGCTTTGAGCTTAACATTAACACATTCAATGCAACTTTAATGGGTGTAATGTCATCACCCAACTGAGGTGTTCTTTGACCTTTGAACACATGATGCATAGATCAACCAAATAACTTAGCCTGGAATCCTACTTCCAGAAGAACAATTTTTCTCTGACAACTTGACCTTTCTATAGTTGTATATTTTTTTCAAATTCAATGATTGATTTCTTTGGTTAAAATCACTGTTTATAAGTTCTGATATAGTTTCATAGGTTTTCATACACCAGTGAAGCTCACATTGATAAGACATTACAAGATTGGTAATGGGCTGATCACAAACATCGGGCTGTTTCTAAGCCTAATTATTGCCCAAATTGAAGCCTTAATTTGGATCTTTTTACTTGATGTAAATGTTTTAACATTCAGATGAACATGAAGATCCAAAACCTTACTCTTCACCTCTAAATGCAAGTAGTTGGTATGTGTCTCCTATGGATTAATGAAAAATCATAAGCTGGAATCGATGGATATATTTTTATATTTAATTAAACACTTTGTCATCCTAGAATGACAATGAGTAACACATATAAAACTTTCATCTAAATTAAATTCAAATCTAATTAGCTATCTAGTGTAGAGCCCAAGTTCTCACACACATATTACACCTAGCATACGAATGCAAGCACTCACAAAACACATATGCTATCATTTAAAGATATATTTTATAATATCTATGCTTAGAAAACATAATATATGGCATATGGCATGCTCATATGATCGATTTTTAAAATTGAACTACATACTTTAAAAAATGTTATGCTCATAGTTCTTCTAAATGTTATTTGAAGTATTTATAAGCATTGAGACCTATTTTAAATATGTTTTAAAGTGAAGAAATATTATTCTCTAATGCAATAAGCCTTGCTAGTAAACTTGAATATAAGGTTAATTCATGACAATAAATATGCATATAATAATTCGAAGGGACATTAACATTGTAATTGACCAAAAGCAATTCTCAAAGCTTAAATGAGTTGATCATATTTAAAGTAAATAAGTTTAAGTTTTAAATATCATATATGTGAAAGATAATAAAGTAATAGATAATTAAATTGAGATAAAAATCAAAGAGAAGTACTATACTAAAAATATTAAGATATACTAAGAAGATTGAAGGATGAATTTAAGTTGAAACATGTCTTATTTGACAAACCAAATTAGGCTCAAATTAAGTAATTATAATACTAAAATTATTATAAAAAAATTGAGATAAGTCCTAATAAGATTCTCTAAATCTCATGGTAACCTCTTAATCACATCTATCCTATTTTGGACTCATCCTCTATACTTATATAATAACTCATGATCCTTTCTTTTCTTATTCAGCCATTCTCCCAATACTTCTCTTTGTCTTCGAGAAGATAGAGAAACCTTAGCTATAAGAAAGAAGAAAGTAAGAAAACCTAACTCTTCCCCTAGCTTATACCTCAGTTTTAATTTAGCATATTGTGAACTAAAATTTTTAGCTACTTTTGAGTAACCTAGGCTTTAAATTAATTTTTTATTTTTGAATATATTATGTATGAATTATTTATTATTCTAAGACTTCTAGTATTGCTTTATTCTAATATCGATGCATAGAGTTATAGGTTTTTCAATCTAAAATATTTAGAATCTCCTATTTTTAGTGAAGGAGTTATATTCTAGCTAAAATAACCCCCTTATTAGATTATATTCTTTTAATATATCTTAAAAGAATCTCTTAGGGTTATGTAGACTATGAAATTGAGTGAATATCATATTTGTATATAAAGATATGAACCTTAGAAGTTCAGATAATCTTAAACCAATTTTAGCAAAATAGAATATGTGATGACAGTTGAATTGAGAGGGTATTTTAGTCTTCGAATAATTTTATTTTAAATCAAAATTTGATGTATATCTAAGTTTATATATCTCCTAAGTTTTTATAATATAATATGATTTGGTCAACCACAATGATAAAGCAAGATTACCTCAAAATTATGTAGTTGGTTGATTAGCAACTAGTATGTCATGTAGGTTGAAGTATTGGTTAATTAATGATGAAATCTAGGTAAAGTTGAAAGTTAGACACAATCTAATTCAGAGAGGATTCTACTAAAATTTTGTAATAAATGATTGGTTATATTGGGAGTTATGAGTGATTTAAAATGAAATGATTTTAATTTGGACATATCATGACCTTGTGTTCCAATTTGATATATTTTTGGCTCCCTAAGACACCCAATGGCATAACAAAGTGAGTTCATAATGAAACGTTTAACATATTTGATTTTAAATTTGAATATATATATATATATATATATATATATATATATATATATATATAACTTGGTTTATGCTCACTTAACTAAGATTATCAAAATTTATACTTACTAAGTTATCACTCCTTATAGACTGTATTTTATAGATGAGGTGATGTGTGTCCATATTAACGTAGACATGGACAATGACATGTCAATTTTTTAATATATAAATTCTAGATATGATATGTATTTATATCTTTTTTTTGGTTAAGTTCTTATGACATGTACATGTGTCAAACACCACTAATATAGGAGAGGGAAATCATACTGTTTTGTTTGACAAGTGAAATGATTTAAATTGAGTCACATTTTCACTATATCATTATCGATAACATAAGTATATAGGTGATATTCTATTAGTCATATGAATGAAAGTTGTTATATCTTGATATCTAATCGTTTTCAAATATATTTTCGATATATATTATTATATTCGAATCTATCGTTGCTGTAGATTAGAGGATGTCATAATTCAATTGAAGTCAAATAAACCTACATGTAAAAAAAAAAAAAAAATCCATGAGATATATGCCTATAATATGTTGCAGCTCAATTAATTCTTTCAAGAATAATTTTTTTATTTCTTAAAAATATGATTATAATTTTTGAATGCACATGTAAGGCATATATGGGTAAGTTTAAAGGAGTCTCACATCCAATATTGTAACGGTTGAAATGGAGATTGAAAGTGCATATAGTTTCCAGATGAGTACAATCTATGTCAAATAAGTAGGCGCCGCCATTCGCGACGATAAAGATGGATTATTGACAAATTGGACGAAGACAGAGACTGAAGAGAGAGGTGAGAGGAAATTTAGCCTTATGTGAATAGCAGCAATACGTGGGGGTTTATTTTTACTTTCTTTTGCAAAATTTACGTGTTGACTTGAACATGTTAACATGATTTGATTCCCAAATATGTCTTCCTTGTTGTCCAAACAAAGTTATTTGTGATAGTATCTACCGCTCTTTTCTCCTCCCATCCTTTATTTAATCAAAAATATTTATACAATACTTATAATATAAATGTGTTGGGTTTTCTTATAATTGCTTAAGTTTATGAAATTTTTGGTTACCCAATCCAAAATATTTATCATTTCAATTAAATTATATTATTTGCTTACAATTATGTTTTGATACACAAAATTGCGATTATGTGGAGTGGTTTCTCTTTTCCTTATTATAATTATCTTCAGCAGGCCCTATATGAGGCTCAGTAGGTCCTCTCTCTCTCTCTCGCTCATACACAAACACACACACACAACGAGAGATGCTTCTTTTATCTTCTCCGGTAGCTAAGCCTGCGTTGGTTGCCATGCCGGTCAGGGGGCGACCTAGAGCGCCGGCGGCGACAGTGAGAGCGGCACCGGGGGCGGCCACCATGTACGAGCTGCTGTCGGTGGCAGAGACGGCGGGGCCGGAGGAGATCAAGGCGGCGTACAAGCGGCAGGCGCGGCGGTGGCACCCGGACGCGTGCCGCACAGCGGGGGACGAGGGCTACTTCGCGGAGCGCTTCATGCGGGCGCGGGAGGCGTACGAGGTGCTCACCGACCAGGGCCTCCGCCGCGAATACGACCGGGCGCTGCTTCGGAGCGACGGGGGCGAGTGGGAGAGGCAACTGGAGGGGCTGCAGTGGCGGCGGAGCACCACGGTGGGGCGGCGGGGGACGAGTTGGGGCAGTCGGATGAGGAGGGCCCACGGGTTAGAGATATTCGATTGACACGTCTCTTTAGTCATATTTGGAAAGCTAAAATATCTCTCGTGGGTAGCTAAAATATCTTTAGTTATGTTTGGAAAAAAAGTAATAAATGGATGGTGACGTGAGAAAGGATTTATCTAAATAAGATTAATTATTTAGATAAATCAGTGAGTCCAATATCTCTCTTTCAAAAGTTATTATAAAATATAAATAATAATAATAAAATTATTACTGATATATTTAGTGTGTGATCAATAAGATATCTTTTCAACTTATTATATAGTCAATAAGATATCTTTTCAACTCATTATATAAACAACTACGTTCTTTTAACTTAAACTTCAACTTATCATATTTTTTAATGTATTTATGGGTTTACATAAATATTTTATTTATTTATAAGAGATTTTAAGGATTACCTAAATGATGGGATAGTCAAAATATCTTTAGTCATATTCGGAGAGACAAGCGATATAAGATAATGGATGGATGGTGATGTGAGTAAGGATCTATCTAAATAAGATTAATTGTTTAGATAAATCAGTGAGTCTTGTACCTCTCTTTCAAAAGTTACTATAAAATATAAATAATAATAATAATAATTATTACCGATGTATTTAGTACATGGTCAATAAGATATCTTTTCAACTCATTATATTTTTAGTTAATAAGATATCTTTTAAACTCATTATATAAACAACTACGTTGTTTTAATTTAAACTTCAACTTATTATATTTTTTTATGTACTTATGGGTTTGTATGAATATTTTATTTATTTATAAGAGATTTTAAGGATTATCTAAATGGAGGGATAGTCAAAATATCTTTAGTCATATTCGGAGAGACAAGCGATATAAGATAATGGATGGATGGTGATGTGAGTAAGGATCTATCTAAATAAGATTAATTGTTTAGATAAATCAATGAGTCTGTACCTCTCTTTCAAAAGTTACTATAAAATATAAATAATAATAATAATAATTATTACCGATGTATTTAGTACGTGGTCATTAAGATATCTTTTCAACTCATTATATTTTTAGTTAATAAGATATCTTTTAAACTCATTATATAAATAACTACGTTGTTTTAATTTAAACTTCAACTTATTATATTTTTTTATGTACTTATGGGTTTGTATGAATATTTTATTTATTTATAAGAGATTTTAAGGATTATCTAAATGAAGGGATAGTCAAAATATCTTTAGTCATATTCGGAGAGACAAGCGATATAAGATAATGGATGGATGGTGATGTGAGTAAGGATCTATCTAAATAAGATTAATTGTTTAGATAAATCAGTGAGTCTGTACCTCTCTTTCAAAAGTTACTATAAAATATAAATAATAATAATAATAATTATTACCGATGTATTTAGTACGTGGTCATTAAGATATCTTTTCAACTCATTATATTTTTAGTTAATAAGATATCTTTTAAACTCATTATATAAATAACTACGTTGTTTTAATTTAAACTTCAACTTATTATATTTTTTTATGTACTTATGGGTTTGTATGAATATTTTATTTATTTATAAGAGATTTTAAGGATTATCTAAATGAAGGGATAGTCAAAATATCTTTAGTCATATTCGGAGAGACAAGCGATATAAGATAATGGATGGATGGTGATGTGAGTAAGGATCTATCTAAATAAGATTAATTGTTTAGATAAATCAGTGAGTCCTGTACCTCTCTTTCAAAAGTTACTATAAAATATAAATAATAATAATAAAAATTATAAGGATCTATCTAAATAAGATTAATTGTTTAGATAAATCAGTGAGTCCTGTACCTTTCTTTCAAAAGTTACTATAAAATATAAATAATAATAATAAAAATTATTACCGATGTATTTAGTACGTGATCAATAAGATATCTTTTCAACTCATTATATTTTTAGTTAATAAGATATCTTTTAAACTCATTATATAAACAACTACGTTGTTTTAATTTAAACTTCAACTTATTATATTTTTTTATGTATTTATGGGTTTGCATGAATATTTTATTTATTTATAAGAAATTTTAAGGATTACCTAAATTTTCATTTGGTGCGATAGTCAAAATATCTTTAGTCATATTCGAAAAGATAAGTGATATAAGATAATGGATGGATGATGATGAAGGATCTATCTAAATAAGATTAATTATTTAGATAAATCAGTGAGTCCTATACCTCTCTTTCAAAAGTTACTATAAAATATAAATAAATAAAAAAATTATTACTGATGTATTTAGTACGTGGTCAATAAGATATCTTTTCAAATTATTATATTTTTAGTCAATAAAATATCTTTTCAACTCATTATATAAACAACTAAGTTGTTTTAACTTAAACTTATTATATTTTTTTTATATATTTATGGGTTTACATAAATATTTTATTTATTTATAAGAGATTTTAAGGATTATCTAAATCTCCATTTAGTGGGATAGCCAAAAATATCTTTAGTCCTATACCTCTCTTTCAAAAATTACTACAAAATATAAATAATAATAATAAAAAAAATTATTATTGATGTATTTAGTACGTGGTCAATAAAATATCTTTTCAATTCATTATATTTTTAGTTAATAAGATATCTTTTCAACTCATTATATAAACAACTATATTGTTTTAACTTAAACTTCAACTCATTATATTTTTTATGTATTTATGGGTTTACATGAATATTTTATTTATTTATAAGAGATTTTAAGGATTACCTAAATCCTTAACATAGTCATTTACAAAGTCTCTCCTAAAGGAGAGGTCTTAACATCGATGTGTATAGAGTTACATATGTCAGGAAAAATATCATGATTTCTTTATAAGAGCATTAATCATCATAAGGATAGAATTTGAAGATAAACTTCCTATCTATATGTACTAAAGTGTCAAACAATGCTTCTTAGCCAACCTAACAGCTTATTATTACTATAATGAATCTCGTTCAAAGAAATCCATATCACGCAGGTTAGGTTCTCAATGTTAGAATCCTCATTTTAGGTTAAAACTCATCCCCTCGATAACAATAGGATCTTAGTTTTATTTAAGCATTTGGTAAGACAATTAGCAAGATTATTCTCAGTTTTAACATGGGATATATAAATAACAGAATGATATTTAGACATCCAATAGCCTATTGTCTAATTTTTTTAATCAATTTATTTTAGTTTTTATAAAAAAAAAATATAAAATTCTATTGCAGCCTATAGGTGGAGTAGGGTTAGAAATCATGAGAAAGAAAAAGGTACTATTTAGTCATTTGATGTCTAAAGTTATTCGATACTATTCAAATAGTACTTCTAACAATGATAATTTGTTTAGATATTTATCGATGTTGAATCTTGAATTTTGATAATAAAATTAATTGATGAAGTTATGATCTAATGTACGTTTTGAGTGACGCATGACTAATTTCGATCATAAAAAGGTAATTCGATTAAAGCGGGAAGAATCGAACATTGGGTCGAAGTGAACATGTCAGAAGATTGGACGTCAGGCCGGAGGATCGATCGACATGTCGGCAAAATGTCTTTGTGCATGAGTTCGGGCATCATGCCAAAAGATCAGATATTGTGCCAAGGAGATCGAATGTTGTGGAATGTCAACATGCCGATTGGACAATACACCGAATGAGAGGATGATGCGCCGAAGGATCGGACGAAGCACCGGATAAACCAATGACATGTCAGATAACAAAGGATCCATGCTTTGTAATAATTAGCCTAGATCAAAGTAATTTAAAGGGCTAATTGAATTAGTTTCGGGTGTAACAATGCTAACTCAATTAGGGGCCCACTAGGCCTGAGTTGAGGCTGTTTTGGGCTAAGTGGAAGGCTCATTCAGTGACCCTTAGTTGGCCTAGGCGATGGCACCGCTTGAGGCTCGGCCTCCTACGCTGTTTGGGTGTAGTATCACTCAAACATAATCTGTTGAGAAATCTTTGAGGCGACATCACATGCACAGCGAAAGAACAGAAAAACAAAATCCCCAAATTCTCAAATATGTGTTCGTCATCCTGTGAAGATTGATACGCAAAATCTGTGAAACTTAAAACTGCATTAATGAAAGATTATGTTACCTAGAGAGATTGTATATCTCTAAATCCCTACATATCTCTAGGAGAGAGTGAAGGAGGTTAAGCGCCCTCTTCTCTAGTGGTGATCCACACAGAAGGGCTGTGATGACGTTCCTCAAAACTCCAGGCCTACTCTGAGTTGGAGAGGAGGAGGAGAATAGGAGAGGTAAGCAAAAGGCTCTAGTCCATAAACCACTAATTCCCTCCTATTTATAGAGATCTCTCGTCAACTTAACCCTAATAGATGCTACTATATTGGGTATTGGATCTCCATCCAACTACCCAAGCCTCTTAGATTAATGGATCTCTATCCAATAATCTCTCATGGGTGCTTATTAGATCTCATCCATAGGATCCAATAATTTAAGGACTTATTGAATATCCAAAAAGATAGGGGCTCCGACGAATATCTTATATCCGAACCTCTACTCATCGCAATACCGATCATATTGTGTGACTCTCTAGGCTCAATATCGAGCTAGCCATTAGTTATGCCTGTTAGAACTCCTTCTGGCTCAGTGAAGTATTATCTCCATAATAATTCACTCGATTCATCGACTGCGGACGTACTAGACCACTACGTCGCAGTCTCCAAACGATATAGGAGAATCCAATTTATTAGACATGTATGTCCTTAATTACTGTGTACTTATAGTTTCTCATCCATCTAATATCCCAGAGACCGTATATCGGACATGGTGCTGTCAGACTCATATGGTTTCTACTCGAGTCTCGCTCTAATTGGATTCTCTTGGAGAACTCTTTCTCTCTCAATCCGAATGACCCTAGCTAGAGATTTATCTGAGCAAGAACACATGGGACATTCCTCTCATGACACCAAGAGTGGATGATCCTCTATTGACACTCAATAGTCCTCGTAAGGTTGACTACCATACCCGATGACCGACTATGCTAGATTTGAGACATCCAAACCTATAAATCTGGTATCAAAGAGTGGAGCACTCATACTGGACATCCTTGGTGTCTCAAGTCTAAGGACCAAATACATCACTAGGACTACGGAATCAATGTTTGACAATAAGGCATCATCAACCATTTAACATTCCGTAAGCGGATCAATCAATGAACTCATTCCCCAATGAGCACCTGTATTGTATCCCTAGTGTCCCCACACGAGCAGCTATGAGACCAACTGCATCCATCATATAGACGGGTATACAACACACCAATCTGTATAGTTATCTCGATATCCCTCTTGAGTAACCTACGATCGGGATTATTTAGAATATGTGTTTAAAGGCGAATCAGTCTCATTATTGTGATCTCATCACGATCTAATTCTCATTGCACAGATTCAAGGACATCACAAATATATATATATATATATATATATATATATATATATATATATATATATAACAAACAATATAAAGTGATAAATATCAAAATATAATAAGTAAAAAGATTATGTGTCAAGTCACACATGCTATCACTCACGTGATTGGCTTGCAGGGCACCTATGACTAGTATAATCTCCCAAACCGTGTCAAGCAGTGGTACCGTCGAGTGTCAGTGTCAGACTGGGTGGTGGTACCGCTCAGTATCAGACTGACAGGCGGTGGTATCGCTAGTTGTCAGTCTGGCGGTACCATCGTCAGCCTAGGTGGTCTTACCGTCACCGAGTGGTACCATTGTCGCTACTAAGCGACACTACCGTCAGCACTAGCAATACTACTGTTGGGATTCCCGGAAACACACAAATAGTGGTTTTTGGCTCTCGGGAGGTACCATCGCCTAAGCCTAGCAGTACCATCACCCAGCCCAATCCCAAGTTATTGAATTGGCCTTCCAACAAGCCTAATTTGATCCTGGTTCAGGCTCAATGGGTTCCTAATCAAGTTGACATGGTTACGCTCCAAAATCAACTCAATTAGACTCTAAACTACTTCAATCAAGACTTAACAACTCTAATTACAATCATAAAGCCTTCAACACATTGTCCGACATATCATCTGTTCATCCGACACTTCGTCCGAACCTTCGGCACATCATCCTTTTCTTCGACGTATTATTCGATCCATCGACATGTTGACCTTTCACAACATTTGGTCTTCTTGGTGCAATATCCTATCATTCTGACTCGATGCCCAAACTCATGACACGAAGCCTATCCTCCGATATGTTGATCAATCCTCCGGCCCGACGTCCAAACTCTGACATGATGCTCTCCGACCTAATATTTGATTCTCCTGTTTCAATGATTTGTCTTTCGATGATTTAAGTCAACGATCAAAGTTTCTCTTATGTAACTTATCTCAAATTCTTATTAGTTCATAAATTTATTAATTAATTTTATAATCAAAATCTAGAATTCAACAAAATAAACCTAAAGAAAGAGTTGGATGGATCAACTTCAATCATGTTAATTTGAGGTTTGGGTTTAAAAAGATATTCTTCTTCTCTTTTTTCTTGTAAAAGTAAGAATGAGCAAGATAGATTGTCCAACCATGTAGTATAAATAATTATTTCTTTGCTTTTTTTTTTAGATTTTAAAGAATACCTAGAGTTTTTAGATTGATCCTAAGTTAAAAAGACTAGAATTCGAATTTGGACTCTTGAATATGGATTTAAAACCTTTACCTTTAGGTTTTGAAAATTACGATTATGGTTTGGATTAAAACCCTTTAGTGCTTTGGAATTGACTTTGGGACATAATCGATTTTCGCTTGTATTTGATTTTTTTTAGTTTTATTTTATCGGTATTGGTCTTCTATTCTAATGACTTAAATGATAGATCTTTTAATCTTTTAGATGAATTTGAACCAAGATAAAAATAGCCTATCTAATATATATATATATATATATATATATATATATATATATATATATATATATATATATATATATATATGAAACTTAATATGATTTGCTAAATGTAGTACCACTTTTATGATTTCACAGACTTAAATTGTGAAAGGTGTGAATCTGACCATTAATAGGTAAATGATCTATCATTTTAAAATTATTAAAATCAGAAACAGTAAACCTATTGACTCTTTTAAAATTATTAAAATCAGAAATGATAAACCTATTGACTCCTTTAGAATATCTGAGATATATATATATATATATATATATATATATATATATATATCTTCTAAAACTTATCATTTTTTTTCTAATTCTATTTTTTAGTAGGTTTCACATAAATCATCTAAAAGACAATTAAAAATTCAAAATCTACATAGGTATTCAATCTTTTCACTAGATAGTATTTATAAAAAAGAACAGTTTTTTCTATAATAGAAAATAGGCCTAATTCAGTTGTTCAAGTTATCTAGTAAAATCTGTCATGTTAAACTTTTTCGATTTGAAAAACATAGATTCATCTTAAAACTAATTTTAGAATTATGACAAAGAGCTGCAAAGTAAACCCAAAAAAAATATTATAATTATCATTTTTGTTTAGTGGAGCAAAAAATAATTTCAATGACTTTGGTTCCACCTCTTAAATAGTTTATAAACTTCATTTTGATTAAAAAGATAAAATAACAATTTATGTAAAATATATTTATAATTCAAGATAAGTATGGAATCAAACAAAATAATAAGATAAAGTGAAATGTCTATATTTAAAATTTTAATACATATTAACAGAGCAATGTATCACTCTTTTTTTACAAAAATAAAATAATTTAATAAAATCCATAAATCAGATTATTATTATTATTATATTTTATTAAATAGAAATAGGATCTTTTAATATCAAAATAAAATTTTGAATTAAGATATAACGTATTCCGGACAGGTGTCCTGTACGAGTACATCTTCTCCATGCATGCGTCAATGGCCAGTCTTTAATCTTTTGACCATTGACCGTATACGTGTCCATCTACTGCAGTCGTGTCGTCAAACCTTTCGTACGTTTGGACATGCCACGCTTTGCGGTAGCCATGAACGTCCATGTACCCTTCCCTCGTCCTTCTATTAATACCTCTCCAGCTTCTTGACCATGGAGGGATCGAAGTTGGGAATACGAAGCAAACAAAGAGAGAGAGACAGAGTGTGTGTATGCGCGTGCAGTCTAATTGTGGGAGTGAGAAGTGAGCAATGTCGGTGAGGCAAGAGACACGAGAAGAGCGAGCTGAGGCCGCCGCAAGAAAGGCCGCTGACGAGCTCGCGGCCATCCGGAGCGAACGCGGGAGACAACGGGAGGCTGAGGACGAGCGCGAGGAAAGCCTCCGCCTGCACAAGGACTACGGGCTGCAGGGCGGCGAGGAGCGGCGTGGCGGCGTCCTCGAGAGCATCAAGGAGGGTACCAAGTCCCTCTTCGGAGTCATAACCGGCCGGACGCAGGAGGCGGCCGAGAAGACCGCGGAGAAAGCAGGGGAGACCAAGGATGCCACCGTGCAGAAGGCAAGGGCGGTCAAGGACTCCGCTTCGCAGAAGGCGGGGGAGACGAAGGACGAGACGGTGGAGACAGCAAGAGAGACCAAGGACTCTGCGGCGGAGAAGGCAAGGGAGATGAAGGATAAGACCATGGGGAAGGCGGGGGGTTACAAAGACTACGTAGCAGACAAGGCGAAGGAGGCGAAGGACGCTACAGCGGAGAAGACGAGGAAGTACAAGGAGTCAGCGGAGGTGCGGGAGAGGGAGGCGAAAGACACTGCAGCAGAGAAGGCTAGGGAGCACAAAGAGTCGGCGGAGGAGAAGGCGAGGCAAGCTGCGGAGAAGACCAGGGAAACCAAGGACATGGTCGCTGAGAAGACGAAGGGAACGACAGAATCAGCCAAGCAGAAGATGGAGGAGTACAAGGATGCAGCAGCTGACGCGGCTCGCAAGGCCAGAGACTACTTGGCCGGGACAGGAGAAGTAACAAAGGTACGACAGGATCCCGATTGTGGAGTTGGAGCTTTTGAAACATCTTATTCTACTACTATTTTGACAGGAGAGGTTGGCGGAGGCAGAGGAGAAGGCGGAACAGAAGATGGAAGAGGCCAAGCGAAAGGAGGAGCAAAGTCGAAGGGAGGAAGAGAGTAGGCAGTGGACTGAGGAGTATGTCATTGTTCTACATGGTGAGATTGGTCTCTTTCGATCTCATTTAAGATTGACAGATTTCTTGAATGTGCAGGGGCAAAGAGGCGGGGGGAGGGGGTTTATTTGGTGCGATAGGGAGCATGGCAGAGTCGATAAAGGAGAAGCTGAGCGTCTCCAAGGATGAGACTGAGCCCAAGGAGGAGGAGAGACTGACGGTAGTGTGTGCAACGGTAAGGGATGCCGAGGGCGGCGACGACGATGTACCGCTGCGGGTAAAGGAGGCGGACCAGTCGAGCGGGCAAGGGTTCAACGACGTGGGGAAGATGGGAGAGGAGGGAACGGGGCCGCCATCGCTTCGCCTCAGCCGCCATGGTGATAAGTGAGGCCCTGTCGCTGTATCCTTTGTAGCGACTTGGGAAACCTGCACTCTTCAGTGTGTCTGGTGTTGTTGGGCTATGAGGTAGTCTGTCTGCGGCGATCCGCGTTTCTACGTACTGCAGCTTTTACGCCCCGTTGATGTGGTTTTGCGTCTCATTTTGCTGCATCTACGGCTTGACCATGTTCAGCAAGCTTGATTGATACCCTATAAGTGTCTCTCGATGCCTTCTTTTCATTTTCATTATATATATATATATATATATATATATATATATATATATATATATGGGATTCGAAAAGCTTTTTCGGGAATAGTTCATGTTGTATGTGAGATTTCGAAGCACGAAAGTAGCATGGTTTTAATGGAAATCTAAGAAGTCATACAGGCGTGTGATCAAGATAATGAAGCAGATTTTCCAGTGAAAGAACTAGAAAACCATGTGTATACATAAAACGTCAGGTGGCAACAAAGAACCAAACATAAGATCATCCATACACGCTAAAGCTTAAAAAGTGTCTTGGGTCATAATGTACCAAAAGCATCGTCAGGATACCGAAAAGGGGAACGCAGTTGCTCCTTGCATCTGAGACTTCTTGTTGCATCTTCCACATTTTTTAAGCCTGGCAGACGAGAAAATTATCATATCCCATCAACACAAAAGCTTGAAAGTTCAAAAC
Source organism: Musa acuminata AAA Group (assembly GCF_036884655.1). Lineage (NCBI taxonomy): Eukaryota > Viridiplantae > Streptophyta > Magnoliopsida > Zingiberales > Musaceae > Musa > Musa acuminata. The sequence continues at coordinate 12,438,945 of NC_088357.1, read as the reverse complement.
TTATTCTAGGAACAGAAAACTGCGATTATTCTGGTTCTTAACGTAAAAGATCGCAGGATAGGACGTCGGTGATGCGCAGAACAAAAATACCTTGCTAGCTATGTTGTTGGACAACCAATCAAGCCCCTCGTATAAACCCTCACCGGATGTGGCACAAGTGCTCTGTATGTACCTAAACAAAATTCCAGCACAGTAACATTATCAGGTTTGTATACCATTATCATATGAATGAATATGATCATATCATTATCTACGACTATCGTTAAAGCCTTTCTGAATCAGAAGTGAATCTAAAATAGGCTGCAGCACAAACAAATTCATAAAACGAGAATAGATAGAATTTTATCATTGAGTCACTTGTGTCAAAGTTGGATCCAGGTTTCTAAATATAAACCTTAAGACAAATATGTCCATTCATCTTTCTTTTCCCGGGAACTAAGGAATTCAATAATCAGGCATGCAACTTGATTACTTGAATATTCCTATAATTTCAACACAGTTAGAATAGAGAATTATTGTTGCTCATTATCATCTTAACTAAGAATTTCAATGCAGTCATTAAGAACTACTATTCATAGAGTAGCAAAATATAATTTATTATCAGCTCTTAGCTAAACAAGGATGCTATACCAATGCCGTTGACGCAGGGAATGCAGGCCAAGCTTATCAGTGATTTCAGCAGCATTCATAGCATTTGGCAGATCTTGTTTGTTTGCAAACACGAGCAAGACAGCATCGCGCAACTCATCCTACAACAACCATAAAAAAATATGTATTTGAAGATTATCCCTCAAGGCTACAAGAGTGAGGTCAATAAATGGTCTTGAATTATCCTGATAAACATATGCTAACCTCTATATGCATGTTATCTATTAAAAAAGTATTAAAAAAATAGAACTATATGGAAATTGTAATAAAAGATAACGAGGACATTATATCCTATAAGTTATCTCGTATGAACGGATGTAGATGATGGTTGTGTTCTTTCATCACAAAACTCACTTTTAAAACACACGTAAAGGATCACAAAAATAGTCGTACCTAGTATAAGGGTAAGATAGAAACATTGTCTACCTGACAGCTGTAGAAATGTATTCAATTTGATAATATAAAAGGATTTACATTAGGGATGATAGATGATTCAAATTCTGCTACTTCAAAGATTGTGAGACGAATATCCAAGGAATTAAACAAAAAAAGTAAAAAGCTGAGGGGGCCTCAGACTCCCTAGATAACTCTAGATCAACCCTTGCTTTAGAAAAACAAGATGCGATGATGAATATGCCTTCTTGTCCCAAAATGCAAAAGAAGAGACCTCATGTGTGTGACAATTTGCTTGTGAACACTATCAAATATTTGATAGAGCCCAGTTAAGAATTTCATTTTTAATCATTCAGGTTGGCATATATTTAAATTTAAATCTCATAGTGTAACATAAAATTATGCACCATAACTATATGAAACCAGGAAGTACATCCAAATTGCTCGGTCTTTCCAGTCACAACTGCATAAAGATGATAACAAATATTTCAAAGTCGAAGCATTCAGCATGGAGAACCTACCTCATTAAGCATCCTGTGAAGTTCATCCCTTGCCTCAACTACGCGATCTCTGTCATTGCTGTCAACAACAAAAATAAGACCCTGTGTGTTCTGGAAGTAATGCCTCCATAAAGGTCTGATCTGTTCTCCACACAACCAGATCACCAGAACATCAGTCACAATGTGATAAGCCATGCAGATAAGACAGTGTTCATTTACAAGAGAAATATATTACAAAAGTAATGCAAACTTCTTTTGATTTTCCCAACTAAAATGGGACATTGTCAGCATTTTGAGAAGAAAATGCTTCAATATCACTTCACTATTCCACCTATTTTCCAAAGTCAAATATTTGTCCAGATCAGTAGAACAAGTATCTTCCTAAGCAGCCATAGATTTAACCATTTCTCATGCACAATAAAAAACATAAATAGTTGCGGATACCTTGTCCTGGCCACCAACATCCCAGACAGTGAAGCTAATATTTTTATACTCTACAGTCTCCACATTGAATCCTGCATCAGAAAGCACAAAGTTAAAAGTTGGACTAGAAGTGTAACATTATTTCATAACGCAAGTACATTTTACGGATATTGAATCATAAAGGGCAGAAATAATGGAAACCAAAAGCTCAGTTTCCAGACCTGAGGGAGAAAGTTTTCACAAGCAGGTTACCTAGGCTTTGCCTAAGCACTTTTCTACAAAGAAGCATTTAGGTAGACAATAATTTTCACTGCTACGACTTCAAATGCAAAATATGCAGTATTGGCCATCACAGCTGTTTCTTTTTATATTAACGTTGATCAGAAATAATTTCAGAACTTGAAACAAAGGAGATAATCTGTCATCCTAATAAAAAGTATTATTCCCACTGAACATCTTTCCAGCAGTGGTACACCAGTAAAATAGAATGGACATTGCTGTCCCGGTAACTGCATAGGATTGACAAGCACTGACAAAATTATGAGGCAAGATCAAAAGTAAACTGATAAACAGTTGGTAGCAATCACCAAGTACATCAGTGTGGAAGATATTTATATATTGTAAACCATTACAGAAAGCATATCACTCTCATTTTCCCAACACACAGACTACCAAAAAAATATAATCCAATAACTACAGTTGGCATTGAACCAAAAAGAAGACTTCAGTGATCCATATGTTAGATGTGTGATTCAAGAGGTTACATTTCACGATCTCTGAGCTCACTAGTGAAACAGGTAGCATACCCTTTGAATGGTATCCTTGCTTTATAGTGAAACATCAAGGCTAGAGGAGTAAGAAATGACATTGAACACTTATTTGTTGGTGATGCCTAGTGGGATGAGGTAATCCACCAATATATAAACATACAGCACTATGCACCACCATCTTGTGACAATCAGAGAAATATAGGTGTCATGTAAATATTATATTCAAGAAACTGCAGTAAAATATAATTAATTAATTAATTAATTAAAAACCATAATGTTCATTCTAATTATTATGAGTATTTTTCCATTTAATACCAAGACAAATAGCAGTGTAGCATCTACCTGCATAAAATATCATAAGCTAAATGCTCTTATTTTTATGAAGCATAAGAACAAACAATAGCACAACAATAATAGCACAAAAATAAAAAAGCTATGTGCTCAAGCAACTAATAGCACATCAATAAGCGTAGAACATAACTTATTTTTAAGAAGCATGAGAACAAAACCAATTACTTGCTATAAAAAAGATAACAAGAAATGGCATGATAAAATCATTCAAACAAATATCCTCATATACCATCATAAAAACTCATCAAGGGGTTCCATTGAATGATTTCTGAAGCCACTAGTGAAACAGTTAACATATCCTTTGAATAACATCCTTATTTTATACCGAAACATCAATGCTAGAGGGCAACTACAAGATATTATATTGATTATTTACTTTTTAAATGATGAAAAGTTGGATGAGGTAATTTATTAATATAATAAAAGAGAGAGAGCACTACGCACCACAGTATTGTGGCAAAAATTAGATATATCAGATTCAATGTTAATATTATCCCCAAGTCACTGCAATCATAAATAAACGATGATCACTTTCTACCGAGACAAAATAGTAGTGAGGCATCTATCTACATAAAATAGCAAAAGCTGAACGCTCTTTTAAGAACTGAATTAAGATAAGCACAACAATAAGTGCAGAACATAACCTTTTATTTTAGAACAAAACCAATTACTCACTATAAACAAAAAGAATTAAAAGAAATAATGATGAATCGACTCAAACAAGCATCCTCAGACACCATCATAAACAAATCAACATAAACTAGAGGTGAAAGAAGGAACCATATTATCTCATATCTCATCAACTTAGTTCGATAACAAAATACAAGTTGAGGGGGCAAACAAACAATTCTCACCGATGGTGGGTATGGTGGTGACGATCTCCCCGAGCTTCAGCTTGTACAGGATGGTTGTCTTACCCGCCGCGTCAAGCCCAACCATCAGGATCCGCATTTCCTTCTTCGCAAAGAGGCGGCTGAAGAGCTTCGCAAACGTGAGCCCCATTCTTCCCGATCTAACAGATCCAGAATAGCAAACATCAGTCAAACATTTTCAAATCGTGAGTTGCACCGAAACAGGATCCGGAGAAAAGATCCCAGATCTACATCAGAGCAGAGGGAAATCGAAAGATCTACAGCAAGAAACGACGAGAGGAAGAATCTGGCGATCAGTGGAACCGCGGACATCCAATAGGGAAACAAGAAATAGAGTTTCGATCCATTAAAAGAAATCGAAAACAGAGGGGAAGAAACGATCGAAGAATTGAAGGGAACAACGAAGAAGAAATACCCAGATATCCACTAAGACGCGAGGCTACGGTCTCCGCTTCTTCTCCTTCTTCCACCTCGTTTCTCTCCCTTCTTCCTCGTTCCTGGAAGAGAGAGAGAGAGAGAGAGAGAGAGAGGAATGAGACTATGGAAGAGAATAAAAGAGGAAATAAGATATGCCATTTATGCGGGGAGGAGGCGATCGATCCCATAACAATTCTGTACCAAAACACCGTTACGAATGTTTCTTTTTTACGAATATACCACCCACTAAGATAGAGCTTATATAATAATAAAATAATATAATAGAGTGAAAAGATTTGGAAGTGATCAATTTTGAATTATATTTTAGTTGTTTAAGTAAAAAAAAAGATTGTCGTATATTTATTCGATCCAATTTGGTTAATTTTCTATAACAATAATGTCGGATTGAGTACATGGATTTTTTTTGTTATGGGGCTTTGTAACAACAATATTCTTAATTCTAGAATTGTAATTTTTGGGAATAATTTTTTTTATGTTGATTCTTAATACTAATCATCTCGCTTCATTTTAATTATAATATTTATTCTTCTTAAAATTTTATTAGTCTTCTTAAAATATATCGATGAAAAATATAAATCAACGAGTCAATGCTAACAATAATAATGAGCACCAATGTTTCAATTACAATCAATATCCTCAAATAAATAAATAATATTTAATTTTTTATAATGTTCAAAAAAAATCTCTCTTTTAATTACAATACTTATTCTTCTCATCATAATATACTCTTTATAATGTTTTTATGCAACACAAATCAATGAAACTTGGAAGGTTTCACCAGACAATATACTTAGAAGTTAATAATAAAAATAATCAAAAAATTAACGTAGGATTAACATGGTTTGACAATTTATTATTTTCATTTATGAAAAAAATAAATTATTCACTATATAATATGAAATCATGTGCTTCGGTATTATTTGGATCATATAATATTCTAGATGAGATTATTACATCGGGGATGTAGCTCAAATGGTAGAGCGCTCGCTTTGCATGCGAGAGGTACAGGTTCGATCCCCTGCATCTCCAATTCATATTGTTTGAAATTAATTTTTCCTACAATTATCTCTATTTTCATAATTTATTTTTTTCATATCCCTGCAGTTTTAAATATTTCTTAAACTCATATGTCACTCAAAATCCTGCAATCCTAATAATATTGCTTTAAAACATTTTTCCCATAATCCTATAATTATGTAATTTAAATATGGAAGCTTTATAGGGGAGAGACTTGCATGTTGCTGAATTATTGAGCTTTGTATTTTGAACATATGTTTCCATGTTGATTCATCTCAAGAGAAATAAATCTCTGACAACAATTATTCTCCAGAGAAAGCTTTACAAGGGATTTCTTCCTTCTCACTCTCATCCGCTGATTAGGATGCCTTCACATCTCTATTCATTAGCTAGTTTCAATCAAGTTTTGCAATAATACTACAAGGTTGACCAAGACAACATGACAAATAAATGATAAAGGTTGTGTCCATCAGGGGTCCGAACAGAAGTCAACTTACACTAAATGATGCCTGATCTGACCACTTAAAAGCACCAAGATTACATGAAGATTAATGCGCAAAGCTTAAATTCTTCCCCTGGTCGGTCAGCAACTCGTACTTCATGACTGGAAAAAAGGCAAGAGTAGCAGAATTCACAGCAGTTTTCTTGCAGCTTCGATTGCTTTATTTCAGGAGAGTTGTTGCAATTTCATGAAAATATTTCCTCGTACACCCGTTCCCGTTCGATAACTTCACCAAGCACAACTCAGGCATTAGAATCTCCAATAATCCTGCAAAATGCAGCAAATGCTCATAGAAAAACTGGAAATTGAACTTAAAACAGGACTGGAGATTACCAGTATTACGCTTTTTCAGCTACTTTCTGCCTCTTCATCTGGAAATATCAAGTGCAGGTCCTCGTTATCTCTGTATACTTGAATCAATGCTGCAGCTTTATATGCAAAAAACCCAAACATCCCTGGAACGAGCTGTACATTCAAAGGAACCAAATTAACAAATGATCTGGCACTGAACAAATGACCTATATTATCGTTTTTATAACCTTGCTAAAACTAAGTAGTTTCTGTGATTAGTCCAAAGGATAAACCAGAGAAGGTTCTTTCGCATAAGTTGCGGTGGCTGGCAACCAACATAACATCTTAGGTTTTGTTTGTCACCTGTTATTCATGAAATAGGCAGTCCTCTCTCCACCTTGTATGTGCAATTCCAATCTTGGGGTTGGTTGGTCAAACCAATGCTTTTTGGTAGTTTATCTGACAGAATCATGGAACTTATGCAAAAATGACAATAATTACTGATTCTCATTGTTTGATGCTCAATACAAGCTCCTACCTACTACCTATGTCTTAAACCTTCAGATAAGTCCCTTTTTTTATTGACAATGATCTTATGCCCCAAGTAAAAGTAAGCACTATATTAGCAAAACCCAGAATACCAAACCCCAAAATTATTTTGGATTCTTTTATTCAAGAAGTTCGAGGATTCTGTTTCAGGTTCTTAATCATGTTTCCCATTGGAAAGATTCCAAGTATTATGATGGAAAGAGGGATTTGCTTGGTGTGTATAAAGTTCCAAGTGCTTTAGTTATATCAACAAATAGACATATGAAGCTACAACTACCCAATTTCTTCCAGAAAAATGAAGCTAGCAGAAAAATTTTATCTGATCACAACAACCATGCAAAATGACATTTATGAATGAAAGATGACGCAGAAACGTAATAGTTAGATGGGCAATTAGTTCTCATGATTTATTATGACAGTCAAGTGCTACTAGTCATAGTACTTAGGAACTATGATACAGTGTAATTGACCTCTATTGTCACGAGCAAAATTATGCAAGTTTACCACAGGAGCAAACATGAAGCAAAATCACTCCTTATTTTGTTGTTAGAAAGTGATTGCAAATGTCTGTGATATACTAAGTTACTAACAAAGATATGCATGTGCAATTCCTAAACAGAATAAGCTATTTAGTTATTTTAAGTTAATAATAGAAAGGACAATAGACTTTCTAAGCATTGATAACTTCGTCAAGATTGATACAGCTAAACCAACTTGACTGTCCCACGTTATAATAGTAAAACTTAAGAGGATGATATATCTTCAATACCTCCAAGAAGAATAGTTTCTGACTTATGCAATCTTTTACCATTTAGTTCAATTATGTTCATTTTCTTTCATATTGTTAAAGTTGCACCTCAACTTCCATACCCAACTACTCTTAAACTCCTGAGCTTCTAAAGTTTGTTTTCGTATCTATAGATAAGAGGTTATCATTACCCAACTCTCATCAACTAAAATAATAATAAAAAAATCACCAACAAGCAACAGACAGCTGAAATCACATAGTACAAAGATTCAATGGTATAAAATAACACATGAAGGGCAGAAACCAATTAAGCTTTCGTAAGATTAATCAATTTTCCATGTAGGTACCTCAAAATCAAAATAACCATTGGGAAAATGTTGTGAGAAGGCCCATAATCCATATATTGTGGCAGGAATTACAAGCCTGGGAGAAGAAAGTGCAACAGCAGTTCCACTCAATGTCTTCTCCAAAACATTCTTTAAGTCCTCGCTTCTTATTCCAATTCTAGATTATGAAATCATTTTGATTCTCCACATGAGCTTCAGAGAATTAGCATGATCTAGTACAAGAAGTGAACAATGGCCATCTTTTAGTAACTTACCTTTTCATTTTCTTCTGCATAAAGATCTCAGGAATAGCTTCCCTTGACAAGTTGTCTGCATGATTATACAAAAGCTGAAGGTACAAGCAACTGTTCTACAAAACAGAAAATATGATTAAAAAATCCAGGTATAGTGCCTATCTAGTCTGTAATTGTATAGGCATTATGCAGTTAATAACATTCCATGTCATTTTCCATGGGAAAAAAACAGCAAGTGTTCTTTAGGTTTGTTTTAATTGATCTACAAGCCACTTAAGACACTAGAAGATCGGCCAAAGAATTCAGCAAAAAAAGTGGTAAAGTAGCAAGGATGCATAATCTTATTCAAAAATAAAAATATCGAGTGACAAAATCTTATTCAGAAATATAAACAAAGGTGTTTAACATAATTATTTCTAACAGAACATTCTATAGTGCATTGCATGCAAGCTTCAGTCAGTCTTGAAAAATCCACTTTAAATGATCCAAATGGTTGGTGCAGCCTAATTCTGGTAACAGATCGTTGCAACAGTACAAGTTCAACACTGGTCCAGTAATCTCAACTCTTATGAACTTTTCAATTCATATGACATGCCAATTTGATGACTATGGTATTTATTTTTATCTAAAACAGAACAAGCATATAAGCTTCTGAACTTCTTCATGAGAAGATCAAAAATTTATTCCTGCATAGAGTATTGACACTGGAAGTTGATTTATGTCAGTGTTAAAACAAACAGTAAAATCCAAAACAAATGAAGCTCCTTTAACTAAGGCAAGTGTGCAAGAAATATTCTAACTATAATTACATAATAAAAAATAGATGATAAAGTAAACTATAATTCTTCCCAGGTCCAAAGAAACTTGATAGTAAATGTAAAGTGTTGTGATTATCACTCAAATACTTTGGAGGGTGTATAAAAAGATCGTTTAACTAACCTGAAGAGGACTCCAGAAGCATAACTAAAAGCAGCCTGTAGATTGAGATAAAGGTACATTAACAGACAGACTAAACAAAGCTAAACTATCCAACAATGGAAACATGTTGTTCTAAGAAGCTACATTGTGAAAACATTGTATGCAAAAGCCAAATGCCAAATCTTAAGAGTTAGAAATTATCTGTCACCGACCCACTCATATGCATTCCATATTCACGACCTGCCTCCTATTGCAACTTTTATGGTGTAGTACTTAAGTTCAAGGAAATCAAACACAACCAATTTCACATTTGCATTTCAGAAAACTTCCTGTGAAACTAGACAAACATTCTTGATCATTACCACATCACCAGCTCATGGACTACATGGACATTTTCAAATTGTTATTGCAGATGCAGAAATTATGGAAAATTTGTGACAAAATCAGTTTATTTATTACAATAGTACCTGGAAAGAAAAGACGACCAAACAATACACACTGCAGGCTGCTCCAACTCCTATTGTCAAAACCAGTAGTTCCCTCTTAAGCTGCTTAAAGTTCTCAACAAGCAAGAGAAGAGTTAATCATTGAGATAATTTAGCGCATACGATGAATCTGAAATACAGTAGTATAATTATAATATATGACTTATATCTTCTCACATTGAACTTATTAATTTCCCCATTTAGGTCATATTACTTATCCAGTTTACATTGATTCCCTCGATGTACAAAAATTTCATATAAGTGCTTGCATCAAGGGAAGTATATTGACATAGAAAAGAAAGGAATCCAAACAATGAAGGATTCTGAGACCTACCGCTTCATATTTTAGAAGGTTGAGTTTCTTTCGCTTCTCGCTTTCATTCTGCCAATTCTGTGCGAAAAATTCTCAAGTTTAGAAGGATCTTAGGTACCTTAATAAAGCCACTTAAATCCTCAAAAGTACTTTATCCTAGTACATAGAACACCAAGCAAATTGCCCAGGGCATCCATTATGAAACAAATAAAGCTTCTTCTTTCTTGTTAATTACATAGACCAGACCTTAGCTACTTCTTTCTTGTTAGCCGGTGCAATACTTTGTCCAGAAACCCACTCTCTGGTTCTTGTAAGCTTCAAAAACCCACTATTGTTGTCAGTCTCTACCACCTATATTGAAGTCAAAGAAAGATAAAGTTTCTGAAACCATCGATATTTTTCACAAAGCTATAGGCAGCAGCATAAGAAACAAAACTTACACCACAATAGAAAAAGTCAAGTAAAATGAGATACCTTACCTCTTCATGATACTGATTATCTTCCTTCAAGGTGTTCGTTTCCAATTCAGCAAATTCAATATTTTCCTTGCTCCATAGAAAGTCTGAAACTTTAGATATAAAATCTCCATTTAATTGTCTGTCCTTCAAAAACATCTGCAACACATCTTCTCGAGCAACTTCACTTTCTGTAGGATGGCATAATACTTCAGATACCAGAATCAAGTACTAGTGAAGATAAAACAAATTAGTGCACAAGCAAGTTACTGATGCTTGTACGATGCAAAGTCCGATGATTTTCTTGTTAATCTATATACAACAACAACAAAACCGTAAATCCTAATTTTTCTGGCTCAGCTACGTGGATCTTTTGCCGCCAGTGAGATCTATAAAAAATCATACGTTTAGTTAAGTTTACTAAACGTATTTTAACCTTCCTATAAAAAAATCACAAGTATTCTGACACCCCTCATTATTTTAACCATCCTATTTTTACTCTATGAATAATATCTTGATCAATCTCTTCATTCGGCTGAATAATTGATCGAAGATAACTACAGCTACTTAAAGGAACATTTATATAAGAAAAAAATTTACATGCACACTTTCAAACCAACAGACAATTTGCAACATTCATTTATCATCTCTTCCGAAAAAAAAAAACCCTTGTCATAGTACAAAGCTTGTCCCGGTTAATTTAGTGCTACATTCTGACAGTGAATCCGGTAGCATCTATAACTTAAACATATGTCTACATACTCTTGCTTCGAGTAAAAAAAGAGAAATGCCTGTACACCAAATGATTCGTGTCTTATTTGACCAATGCAATCACGCAGATTCTCTCCAAAGTGCAGATCAAAATACTGAGAGGAATTTTTCCTCGACTGACACATATTACGCAGCTATTATCTCAGGAAAGTTAATCGATTCCAAGGAAGATAAGCAATAAGTATCCAAATTCCAACTCAATCGCCAAGGAACGGGAACTGCAAAAAGGCACCTGGAAAGGAACTCTTGGAGATTGACACAGCAAGATTTCTCCTAGCAATAAGACGAACTCGACGGAACGATGAGCCTCTCAGCAGAAGGGGGTATGAGGGGCTGCTAAGCTCGGAGCATCTGAGGCAAAAGTGGGCATGTCTCAGGGTAATCTCCATGGCCCTAAAGCCTCCCATGAGAGAGCTAACAAGAGAAGGGCGAAATGACCGTTATCCGTGGAGAGGCCAACCAATTTGGTGGCTCGGATAACTGCGGAATAAAAATATCATGTCATCCCTCCATGTGATTTACCGCAAATACCCTTGAAGAGTATCTCTTAGCGACAAATAAATAATGGGCCGAGATTAGGGCCACGAGTATTACACGATCATCATTGATCGAGCCGATCAAATCCCAGATTGATGGATCATTGATTGATTGAACCGAAGGATCAACTACGCATCAAAGGATTAGCAATATTTTAACTTAAAAATAAATATATTAGGATAATATATCTCAAAAATTAGCTCCCTATATTTGATTTTTATCGATGGATATTTTTTTAAATCTCGATAAAACACTTGAATCAAGCTATTTCAAGCCATCAATCCTTGGGTCAATTCAGTTTAAGTATGGTCGATTCGAATCAAATCGATTTGAATCTATCAAAATAAACCAGATTGAATTTTACTTAATCTACGAACGAGTCTAACCCAAGTATAACTCTTAGTATAACTAAGATATTCTCATCAAATCAATCCAAATTTTTTCTAGAACTACTAATATATAATTCTAAGATATTTGATTTTTTTATAATTTTACAATCAATAATTTTTTAAATATGATTTTTTTTATTGAGTCGGTGATGGAATGTAACTCGTTAAATTTTTAATGAACATATCTAAATTTCTTCAAAATCAATAAGATGAGATAATAATATGTTTAGCATCACTTTTTAACTTTTATGGATTTAGAATTACTAATTTTTAAAATAAGATATTTTTGGGTTAAAAATATGGTCAAGGGTAACTCTTTAAATTTTTACTAAATCTATCTAAATTTTTCTAAAACTACTAGGGAGAAATACTAATATGTTTAATATCAATTGTTTCTTATTTTTGTATAAATTTAAAATTACTAATTTTAAAATAATATATTTTTGGGTTGAATATGCAGTGGGTGGATGATAACTCTTTAATTTTTTTATCAAACCTATCTAAATTTCTTTACAACTACTTAAAGTGAGATGCTAATATATTTAGTATCATTTTTTTATTTTTGTATGAATTTAGGATGATTAATTTTTAAAATAGGATATTTTGTGTTGAATATGTGATCGAATGTAACTCAAATTAATTTTCATTAAACTAATCTAAACTTTTACAGAACTACTAACACATATTCTAAGATATATAGCATCCTTTTTTCTAATTTCTTATAGATTTAAGATGATTAAGCTTTTAAATATGATTTTTTTGGATTGAATATGCAATTAAATGTAACTTGAATTAATTTCTAACAAATCAAGCCAATCTTCTCCAAAACTACTAGCATATTATTATGAGATATTTAATAATATTTTTAATAAATTTAGGATGATTAAAATTTTCAAATAGGGCATTAGCCCCTATTACTCCTATTGCAAGTCTAGGAGGTACTATCACTCCTAAGCAACAGTACATTATTGGATGCATGGCCGATAGTAAAGTTTCTTAGGCAATGTCATTATTTGTTTAATAAATTTTTTTTATTAAATCGGTGATCAACTCAAGTTAATTTTTATCAAATCAATCCAAATTTCTCTATAACTACTAAGACATATATTCTAATATATGATGAATTATAAATAATTTATATAAAATTTAATATATTTGTTTAATATGTTTATTATAACTCAAGCATAATAGCTAATCTAAGTAAATTGTAAGAAAGATGACGTGGAGGAGGAAGAAGGAACAGGGGAGTCAGGAGTTTAAGAAAATGATTGAAAAGGAGGGGGTGAAGGAGGTAGATGAGGAAGGGGAGGAAGCGAGGTTGGGGAGGAGAAGGCGACGGTATAAGATGGGGAGGAGGAGGAAACAGGGGGAGGGAGAGGAAGAGAAGTCGGTGGGAAGGTGATGTTTGGTTACCAACTCACATATTCAGCCCATAGTGGGCTTGGGTAGCCCATAGCTCATCCTCTTTTAATCTAACTCTAATTAATATTAGGAGGGTGTGGTGACTGCGTTTTGAATGTAGAAAAGGGTATAAATAAGACAACAATGTGGGAGAAGAAAACAGTCATGAGATTCTAAAGAAAAAGGAGAAAAACAAGATAGAAAAGGAATAGAAAGAAAATGAATAAGACAAGGACAATTCAGAGAGACTGTTCTCAATCATCTAGCAGTGTTCTCATCTCATGTTAGATTAAATCTACAGTAGACTCTTGTTGTGATTACTTGGGGAGGTTTTAGATATTATATGCAGTGACGTGATCCTTGTATCCCAGTTATTCTCTTGTGATTATTGTTAGGGTTTAAGGCAAGAGATTGAGATTTGTATATTCATTATTCTCATAGTGGATTATCTCTAGTTTGTCTCGTGATTTTTACCCTTCACATTGAAGGGGTTTTCCACATATATTTTGGTGTTCTATTTTATTGTGATTTCATTTAATTCCGCTGCGTCTTATGGTCTTCTAATATTTGTTTATATACAAAGATTATTCCTGTTTATATCCCCGAGGAAAGTCAGAGGATACATTGGAGTAGGAAGAGAAAAAGAAAGTAAGGTAACTTGATAAAATCAAGGGATAATTAAATTAAATTAAACATTTAACTTGACTAAATCTCACTTGTCTATTATATGATATCAAGGAATGTTAGCCACTTTAATCTTAAGCTCACTCTTTCGTTGCCATTGCTTCGAATCAAAATGACATATAAAGAATAAGCTATATGGTATCTCCTCTGACAAATGCATCATAATTCTCTTCGACACCTTCAGCACTTACTCCATTTAAGATGGAGCAGGATGGAGCATCCTGCGTAAGGAGAGAGGAAAAAGGAAAAGAGATGAGAAGAAGACACGAAAGCTAGGAAAAAACCACTCCGCTTGCTAGCTAACAAAAATTTATTATATAATGAAGTACTTCTGACTTAAGCATTAGCATTAGAGAGTATCTATAAGCTCCATTCGAGGAATATATTTTTTAGGTTAAGCTTAATCTCCAGTTTCATGGCATGATGGGTTATTCTTAAAATTATTTTATAATGATTGCAGCTATGGTGGACAAAAAGAGTTTATCGGCTTCATTCATTCCACTTGGATGAACAACCTATATATCTGACAGATATCTGAGGTGGTTCTATTGGTTCATTTAGAATATCGATTGAATCATTATAATCGAGAGAGAAAAACTCTCTCATTATTATTTTTTTCTTTACTTTTCTTTCACCTTTCCATTGTTGTGTTGATCTTTTTTTTTATGGGTTCAATATTTTGTTTTTCTTACTTTTATTATGGTTGTGTTAATGTGTATGGATTTTGGTCATTAAGGACCAAAAATAGTCAGCTCCATTAGAAACTCTTTTTTTTTTTGTTTTCTTATTGTTACTTATTTACTTGTTTTCTATTAATATAAATTTATCTTTGTATTTCAAATATTATATTTATTAGATTTGTTTACTATATCCGATCTAATTTAATTTATGCACTAACCATCGAAGGAAAAAGTCTATATATTATCATATCAAAACTAAGAATCTAACATGAAGCTAAAAACCTCTCAGACAAAGTTGATTGCAAATATTATCATTATGCCTTACTGATTAGCTGATTAATTAATCGGGATTAGCTTCTGATGAAAATTTTCCTTCGTTTTATAGTTATTTATTTTCTAATTAAATATATAATTATTAATATTTTGAATTACTATAATTCAAAATTGAATTATTCATATATATATAAGACTGTTTTCATTGTTAAAAAATGAAAAAATTATTATTATTATTATTATTATTATTATTATTTATAATAATTCAATTATTATTATTATTATTATATAATGTAGATAGTTCACGTGGTGGGTCCACAAACAGTGTGGATCCTACATCACCCTAAACAATTGGGTTAGAGGACGCTTATCTAAATCCGAATCCTAATCTGATTCATATTCCTAATCTACCCGATATCTTTCCTCTAATCCTCGTCAGATTTCAGCCCTTTCTATAAATGGACTCCTAATATCCTCGATTTCTCTTCCGAGTGACGGCGTCCTCCTCTTCGACTCGTGTTACAATGGAGCTCGTTGGCTGGTCTTCCCGCCTTCCCTCCCACCGCCTTTCCTCCGTCTTCCGTCTCCTCGGCCTCCGCGACTGTCTGCAGGACCTAGAACTCCGTCGCCAAAGCCGCCGCCGCCGCCGACGAAGACACCATCAAGCGCCTGCAGACCCAGTGGCTGATGATTCCCGGATCCCGATCCGGTGACGCTGACGAAGACGAAGACGCCTTCTCCTCCTGCAGAGTCTACGACCTCGCCCACGACATCGAGTTCACGATCTCCCTTCCGCCGGGAACCTTCCGCTGCGTGGGCTCCTCCGACGGCTGGCTCTTCATCATCAACGACCTCGGCGAGTTCTCCATGTTCAACCCGCTAGCCGGCGCCAGGATCCTGCTCCCCCGAGTCACCACCTTCCCGGGCGTCGACGCCGTCCTCGACCCCTCCTCCGGCCGCATCCACCACTACGTCCTCCACGATACCGACAACGACGTGGACTTTGAGGCGGAGCATTTCTTCCCCTGCTACTTCTACAAGGCGGTCGTCGCCTGGACCTCTCCCTCCTCCTACACCGTGGTGGTGCTTCACACCTCCGCTCAGCAGCTAGTGGCATCCCGTGGCGACCTATCCGCTCGACTTCCTACATGCCATGCATCACAAAGGCCTCTTTTACGCCGCTACAGAAGACGGGATCGTAGAAGCTTTCGAGTCTCCTTCTGGAGTCGACGCAGTCGTCATGGGCTTCAGCACCCAAAGATGGTTCGACAACTCGTATTTGATCCAACTTTCCGGCGATCTCATCCAAGTGCCGAGACATGCCGAATACATCAAGGATCACGAAGATTATACTTACAGGACAGTGGATCTCCGGCGGAAATGGGAGAGCATAAAGAGCATAGGGGAGCATGCATTGTTCGTCGGCAGTAATGACAGTGTCGCTCATTCCCACCAAGGATGTGCCATCTCTCAAGGCCAATTGCATTTATTTTACTGACGATTTCTGGGACCGTGGCTTCTGAGGAAAAGAAGCACCCCCGTGATTTGGGTGTTTTTAGCTTGGAGGAACGCAGTGTTACCGCCTATTTACCGTCGGAGCTCGGAGATAACTTGGTTTGGTTTGTGCCTAAGCTGTCATGAAATGTAAATGTGAGTATTATTTCATGTTAAACTACTTCAAGACAGTGATTTGTAATTTCATAAACCCCATTAGCACAATGATTTGTAATTTCTATAAGACACGTCTGATTTTGAACAAATTGTAACAGTAGCACAACAATGTTACATTCATATTTAGTGTCGGATTTCGATCGGTCTATCTATAATGTTAATTAAACAACTTGGTTTGTGGATGTGTTTTAACAATTTCGGGTTGAACGTATTTGATCCGTTATGACATTCTTAGGGTCTTGAGACATTATCGAAATCTGTTGTGGGTTTGGACGATCTGACGGACCCAACCCGTTACCTGCCTTCGGAAACCTAATCGCGGCGACGGCGTCTTCCTCCGAGAGGCTCTTCCCCTCTCTCTCTCTCTCTCTCTCTCTCCTCCTTCAGTGTCGCCCCCTCACGCAGCCTCCGGCCAGCGGCTTCCGTGCGCAAGGCAGACCTCCATGGTGTCTTCTTCTCACGGTAACTCTTATCTGTTTCTCTTTCCCCTCCCCGCTGTCCTCTCCTCCGCCGCCGCCCCTTGCCTTCTCCACGACAGCTCCCTTATCCCTCCTCCTCCTCCCGCGCCGCCCGTCGCTGTCCTCACCTTGTCCTCCTCCGTCGCCCCCCGCCGACCCCGATAGCCATCCTCGCCGTCCTCTGACTCGTCCTTCGATCTCGACAGTCCCCCACTCCACCATCCTACTCCGACCCCGACGGGCCCCGATAGTTTCACCCCTCTTCGCCTTCTCTCTGCATCTTCCTCTCCCCTCCCAACCAACAGTCAACAGCATGCTCCCTTTTTCTTCTCCTCTCTGCTTCTTGCTCTCCTTCCCTCTGTTTCTTTCCTTTTTCTCTTTCTCTCTCTTGTTAATCGTTATCAATAATAGTCTATACGGATTTGATGATCATTGTCTTTCTTGAGAGAAATTGTTGGATTTTTAATGGTAATCTTCTCTTATTTTGTCATTTTTATTATTAGATTTGAACAATATAGTACTTTGGTATTTTAAATGAATGTAATTTTAATATTTTGGTGATGATATTTGAAATATAAAGTGGTATAGAACTCATGTAATTTCTCAATTTTATTTTATTGATCATATTGCTCCTTAATCATTTATTTTTAAAAATTATAATATTTGTGAGCGGCTGGCGACTCTGTTTCGGCACCTTGGCACCTTTTAGCGCTTAGCTCCCAGTCCTACCAAGTTCATTTAGCCAACATTGCCACTTGATTAGTATCTAATTGCCCATAACGTTATGTAACTGATACAAATTAGTTGTTCGACATTGGAGTATAACCTATTTAAAATTGCTTCAGTTGATGATAATTTAATGATCATTGGAGCTTGGTTTCATGGCACACCAGATGGCTGTAGAAGTCATGTCAGTCCAAGCTTTAGGTTGATGAGATAAATAATAGTGTCTTTGTGCACCACAGTATGCTTTTGTTGCTAGATACTGAGACTCCTATCTTCCAACCAATTGAAAGAGAAGATGATCAATTTATGTATCATGTTGCTAGAACCCCACAATTTAAGACTCCATTTACATTAGAACTCAATATGGTTCAAACACCTCATTTCATATAGCATCGGAGGCCCCAAAATATCAAATTCAGAACAGCATCGACAAAAAAAATAAATTAATAGAAATTTTATAACTTTAATTTTTTCCTCCACATCCTGTGAATCCATCCTTGGGGGAGATATGCACCCATGTATGCACTCGTACACTGGCAGCACAATGTCAATGTCTTAACACATCAAATCTTCTAAAAATATACCAAACCGGCAACTACTGCAAGGTGATGCAGCATTACAATTCTTTTTCACTGGCTTTTTTGTTTCTCTTGGACTTTGTGCAGTGCATATTTTACTTGTCATTTAAATAATTGGGTTCACTATTGATTGAAGAGATCCAAAAATATAAAGATAGATGCCAATTAGAAGCTTGTATCGTTACTTTGTTAGTATCATCTACTTTAGAGATTGATATTTTAATTTTGTATTCTTTGTATTGTAGATCAAGCCAATAGACTGGATACCCATATGGTTCTACTTGCATATGTGATACCTACCTATGCCGAGAAGCTTATGTTTTTCGATGAACATAATATTTTTTTCTGGCCTTCAAATGTACCAGGTGCTGAATAGAATAAAACATCTTAAATAAGGTGTTGATTAAATGATCATGAGGCCTAAGTTTGCTAGATTTTCACTATAAAATTAAAATTGAAGGGCAATAGTCCTCCCTGCAAAGCCAATAAACTTTTGCATATAGGTCTCTGTTGAAGTTTAAAGCCTTGTAATTGTTGTAAGCTATCTATATGGCTTTCCTGGGCATCGGCTGCTTCTGGGGAGACCCAAGTTTGATCCTCTCTGTCACAAAGAATAGTCTGCAGTGTGCTAAGGGATTTCATTTTTGGAACAAACACTAGCAGTATTTTGCTGATGCCACAAATCAGTGCAGGTTGAGAAATTGGCTAACCGAAGCAAACAAGCTCCTGTATACTTCATGTTGCAAAGTATAATTCAGCATCAATGCTTAGAAAACATGGTGTTGGTTCTGCCCATTTTTGGCACTGCACTGAAAAAAGTAAATGTCTCCTTAGCAATTTCTCTTATATCTAGGTTACAGAAAGAGTTTGTGAGCTTCTTTCTAAATACTTTGCTTCCTCCCTCATCAGTCATCCTTCTTTTTTGCTTTCCCACATTTTATTATAATATATTAGTTCTTTAAAGTTGTCTTGTTTATTCTTCTAACATCAGGTTAAATTTTTACAGTTTGCGTTACCTTTTTACCACAAATGCAAAAAAGGTTCTTACAGGCTTCAGTTAGTTATTACCTCTCGGTACATAATAATGGTTATTTATTTTCCTACACAGTAAGCTTAAGAGCACTAAATGTTCATTGATTTTCTAGGGAGATCACTTCCAATGGGTTTATTCCAATATACCAGAAAATTATCTAGATTACTTGTCATTTTGTGTATCCAAGTACTTCTTGTTTATTCACAATTATATTATATGTTGCCACTCATTTTCATTGATGAGATGAACTATTTTGCAGATGTATGCAAGAGTCTGAGGACCTGAGATCAGCATAGGTCTTTCAATCCTTGCAGATCTGAGAATAATATATGCTCGATATTGTTGAACATTACATTTGTTTTCTATTTCAACTAAAGATACACCATATGAGACTACAGAGGAGCCTCGAGGCCTGTAAGTTTGGAATTATTAATTATTTCGATGCACTTAAGCTCCAAGAAAGGCTTGCTTCTGATAGAAAATCCGGTAAAATTCTGGATACTATCCTATCCCTTCAGCATCCACCAACATATACACTTGGAAAAAGGCGAACAGATCATAACTTATTGGTGTCTGGGGCTGATCTTAAAACCATGGGTGCTGAGCTTCACTACACAGAAAGAGGTGGTGACATCACATTTCACGGACCAAGGCAAGCTATTCTTTATCCCATTGTTTCTCTGAGAGATGTTGGATGTGGTGCAAGGAATTATGTTGAAGGGCTGGAGTCAGTGATGATAGAAGTAGCTTCCTTCTATGGTGTCAACGCCCATGCGGGAAAAACAGGTGAGACCGGGGTGTGGGTTGGTGACCGAAAAATTGGTGCAATTGGTGTTCGAATAAGTTCAGGCATCACTTCACATGGATTGGCCTTCAATATTGATCCTGATCTGAGCTACTTCAAGCATATTGTGCCTTGTGGAATTCCGGACAAAGGTGTTACATCCTTAAAAAGAGAGACAGAGATGGAATTACCACCTGATGAAGTGATCCATGAGCAGCTGATTCACTGCTTTGCGAAGGTATTTAGATTCAGTGACATCCAATGGAAAACACAATGATGAGCTCAAGTGGCGGTTACATAATTCATGGCAATGGTCTGACTGATCACTTGAATGGTGCATAAATTCATCTACTTCTAACCTGTTCATTGAAGTGTTTTTTGTGTGAGCCTTCTCAATAATGGAAGTGGGTTTTATTGTGTCGGGTGGATCAATGAAAATTAGGTTGCTGAAATGTTCCATTTCCCATCCTTTGTGATCTGTGTGAAGAAGAAATTTTCATTTGATGGAGTCTTCAGAGTACACAGATTTTACTGAAGGATGATTACAATCGAGCACTCCTGTATGTGAAAGACTGCACCTCAAATCATAGCACTAAAAGAGTTGCAGCTTTCTAACATGTACAATCTCACTAAATTTAAGGTATCAAGATTAAATCGAATTGAGTCTAAGCATACCAGGATATTAGTAGGATGGGAATATTTAATAGTGTAATAAATATATATACATAATACAATATAATATATAACAAAAGAGACAAGTTCTCTTTCTTGATTTTTCTCTTTTTTTTATATCTTCTTTTTAATTGTTTTTCCTGTTTCCTTTGATCTTTTTTTGCCCTGCTCACCTTCTTCCATTTCTGTTAATACAACAAAGGATACTACTCTTCAACTTATAAGGAGACAAAAATGTTATTGGATGTGCAAAGTGTTTTTGTTTACCAATATAACATTGTTTTGAGGCACTTTATATGACTAATTTTAAAGTAAAGAACCAGACCTGTTTAAATCAAATTTATAACTTAATTTGAGGTTATTTACTTATCGATCATTTTATTTTGAATGTATTTACATATCAATTTCTATCTCATCAATTTTTATATGCCAAATGTTAGTTCCTTTTACTAGTTCAATTAGACACCTTCAAGTCATTTATTAGACTAGATATTAACCTAACCAATTATTAACCTCTATAACAACAAGTATCTAACATTATGCCAACTAGACATATCATGTTAGGATGAGTACATTCTCATTTTGAACTCTTGAATCTCATTTAAAATCTCAAACCCTTGCATAGAAAAATATTGACTTAAACATAAAAGGATTTTATTAGGTATAACTTCTATGTAAGTTTTACCTCCTACCAAGTCACAGTATGAGTTTGGAAGAAGGCTCCCTAAGGAGGGAGATATATTCCTTGGTTAATCTTCCATATCACAATTCACTTTCAAACAAATTTCTTGTCAATTCTAAATACAGTAAGATCCATTAAAAATATTGAGTTAATGTTGTCACATTGAGTTGATGACCAAATTGTCATTAACATCCATCAAGAAAATAGTTACCTCTAATGTAAAAGTACATATGATTATTGGAAATAAATATTTTTGTTAAATTATTTAATTTTTCTGATTTATTTGGCAAATAATGACAATATACTTTTGTCAAAAATATATAAATGGGTAAAAAAAAAAACTAAATTTAGTTTTTAGTTACACTTCATTATCACATGATGTCGAATTGTAAATAATGATAAATTAAAGACTAATATGTAACGAGTCCAAAATATTATGATAGATAGGTTAATAATCCTTGAATCTTAATTTGAACTTAATAATTATTTTTAATGTGATAAACATAGAAAATTATATTTAACTTAATGATGTAAATATCAAAATATTTAATTTAATGATGTAAAGTATCAAGGCATCTGATACTTCTTAACAAGGCAAAGTATTTCACTCGATGCATCATCACATTTGAATTATCCTTTGTCTAATTTTGATATTATAAAACCCTGATCAAAATTAACACTATAACTTGTCACGAAAACATATGATTATTTCAAAAATCCATGACTTTTGAGAGCAACTTTTTGCTAAATTGTTTTTATTTTACCCATTTATTTGGTGAAAAACGATAATATAATTTGTTGTCAAAATATAAAATTGGGTGAAAAAGTAAAGAAGAATTATAAATTTAGTGTTTTGTGTAATTCATTATTTCACGATGTCAAATTGAAAATAGTGATCAGTTGAAGACTAATATTATGATTAATAATCTTTGAATCTTAATTTGAACTTAATAATTATATTTGATGTGAGAAACGTAGAAAGCACACATCCACTCTAACCATGACAATATGTGTGATGGCTGTGCTGGTAATGCCCCACCCATGCAATAGTAGCATGATTTAAGCCAAATCTGGTGGTGTGCATCAAATTTGCTCGACTTGGGTTCAGCAGATTAGACGTCTATTAGCCAATTCGACCGCTAATTCGGATCCTCCCGAAACCGACACAAATGCGATTAGAGATCCAACAGTTACTAATAGACAGTCTATTCGTCTATTTGCTCTACCCGAAACGAGAGTTAACGCACTACCCGAACCCGTTCCAATTTCCGATGAAACCCGATCCGATTTAAACGGGTCGGATATACGGTTTCCAAGCGCAAAGAGGCACGACGAAGCAAGATTTGGTGAAGTGATCGACGGAGGGTCGTTTCCGGCTCCGCCCCCTCTCGGTCGCTCCGTGGGATGCGGGAAAGTTCACGCTTTCTGGTGCCCTCTTCCCTCCGCTCTTCAATCTCCAACGGTGCTCTTCGGCTCCGTCTCGTCGCTGTTGGATCGCCGAAACCCTCGCCAAGGGTTTCCGGCCTTTGATCGCACCAAGAACAACGAGTCCTTGTATACTCCCATCTTCCCGTCTGTTCCTCTCTTGGAACCGAAGTTCTGGGATCTTTTGCTCTAGACAAGCACCAGAGAGCGATGACCGACGAGCCCAAGGCAAGTTCCTGATTTTCTAGGTTATTTTGCTACCGGCGTTTAGGGTTAAGTTATTTGGGCGTCTTTTGTCTACCTGGGTTTTGTGTACGATTTTGTACCCTGATTCTTGTTTCTTGAGTAGAAAGGCGATGATAACGCCACTACCGACATATACAATGTCGAAGCTGCTGAAATTCTTGTGAATGAGGCCCAGGTGAGCTTTCACGTCCATTTCTATGTTAGATAATTTACCTCAGAGTTGTAACTTCTTTGCTACTATTATTATTAAGAGAGGATTTTCTTCTGTCACTCGAGTGATGCGTGAGTGAGATTTGGTTGCTTGTGTTTATCTGATTTACACTTGTTGTTTCTGAAGGCTCTTCCTATCACCGAGGCGGCTCCAATCTATGAGCAGCTCCTTTGTACATTTCCCACGGCTGTAAGTGGTTTATATTTTATTTCTATGTTGCTTTTCCTTTTCCCAGATTGACGTGCTTGAAAACAATTCCATGAAAAGGAAGAAAAGATGCATTGTGTCATTAGAGGTTAATATGGAGTTGTAAAATAATTTTTCATGGTCGGAGGAAGGCGTAATGCAGAGATTGTCGTGATTCTCAGGCTCTCGCCAACTTGAATAAACTTCTTGCCTACTGGTAGCTATTGAAATAATCACTTTAAGAGCTGTTTCCTTCTTATTTGGATTCCTCCTGCATCTGCAGGCAAAATACTGGAAGCAATATGTGGAGGCATACATGGCCATCAACAATGATGAAGTTACAAAACAAATTTTCAGTCGGTGTTTATTGAATTGTCTTCAAATATCTCTTTGGTAGGCTTTGTTTATTGTTTAATATATTTAAGGGAGTGATTCTTTTAGTAACAAATATTATAGTTTTTCTTAATCTTTTAAAGTGAGCAACGTACCTTAGTTTTTTTTATGTACACTGGTATTAATGCCATTTCAATAATTTCTTTTGATGAAAATTTAAAATCCTACGTCAGTTAAGAAGTTAGATCCTGAGTATTATTGTTGTTTCTATATATTGGCCTCCAGTTTCACTTTGATAGCTTTGGCATATTATAAACTTTGCTCATTATTCTTTAAGATTTAATTTTGACCTTTTGTTGCCCCAAATGTTTAGTCATCCCTTTAACAATTCAATTTTATGAAATTGAGACCACAGAGTTGTTTGATGCTATTTCCTGCATATAACTATTGTAATTATTCATGGGCATATAGTTTCCATTTCTATTCAATATTTTGTAAACTGTTCTCATGGTTCGAAATGATATGAAATTTTTTAATATGAAGTCCTCAATAAATGGGGGTGAACACACAATTTTTGAATAAACCCACAGCTGAGGTGAGGGATTGCAATATGACACAGACATTTTGTGCTAATTGTCTTTTGGTGGAATTATGATTTTTTTAATTAAAATATGGACCCCAAAAATAGTGGTTCCTGCTTTTGTTTCTTGCACTCTGATTTCATCAAAATGCTAGAATATTCAGAGCATGAAAGAAAACTGATGTAGGATGAGACTTAGGGTTAATTGAGTCAAATCTGTGTTATTCAGCGTTTACTTTTTTATCGTTTTTATGTTATTTTTTTTAAAACTACTTTTGGTGATTGTTCTTGTGTTTTTCTTTTGTGTTGTATTGATGCTGGGAGTTCTGTGCATTTAGTTGAATGTAGTATGGCTTAGAGAAGTTACTAAGCATCAGAACTCAAGTTTGGATAACTTAAGATGTCTATATGGAACTTTGTGGGAATATGAATATTCCTAAAAAGTAGTATTCTATATTTATGTTTATTCTAGAGCGATAATTTAGATTGGTCAGGTTGGAAAAAAGTGGATTAATTTTGAGATATGGTGAATTGTGAGTTGGAAGAAACTTAATATCCTTAGTACTATGACCTGCCTTCCTTGTGCTCTCCTTTGCTGCCTGCCTTTTATATTCTTTTATTTTGGCGCTCCAATTCATAGAAAGCATATCTTACATTACTCCTCCAATAACTATTCATTGAAATGAATTTTTGTTATAATTAAATTTCTTAATATCTGACATTATCTTTCATTTAATGTTTGACTACTAAAATGAATAACTTTTGTAATTTGATTGACATTGTGGAGATATATTAGATGTGCTGATTTTTCAGGTCTACAAAAGACCTTTTTTTATACTCCCATCTCTAAACTGTCTATCCAGATGATCTGTTAAGTGCTTTCGACATGATTCCTAGGATATCTACCTCTTAAGGCGTGCCTTATCATTTAGAACACATTATGGTGGTGACATCTATACTGCAAGCAGCACTTACGTGCTGAATCAATAGCAACTTGTAAAGAGACCTGGACAAGTTATAATTAAGCAAAGTTAAGTTCTATATTTTATTTGCTCATATAGCATCAAAACTCCTAGCTCTTTACATCATTGAGATAAAGTCATGAAGCATCTGCTTTTGCTGAATCTGGCTCTTTTCTGGGGTGTTTGGATAAGGTCTTGAAGGAAATATCCAAAAGATTCATCACATTTCCTTGTATCTATATATTGTTGATGGATTTATTTTTAGTAGGATCGCCATTTGTTTTTTTTTCTTTCCTTTTTGTGTATTTGAAGGTATTCCTTTTTAGGTTGTGCACTTGTAGCGTTAAATGCCTTTGTTTACTATTATGTGAAAGCCACTAACTAATGGAAGGAAAAAGGTATTTGAATCAGTAAGGTCAATTTCAAATTTTTTGAGTATGAAGGCAAAACTGATGTTAAAAATGAACAAAGATGGAAACTCAAGGATCTCATGATGACATCCTTATTTTATAGCTTTTAGCACTTTTGAATTTCCAGTATGGACCACCCAATATATACCGGTCCATCAAAACAGTGGGTTTGCAGAATAGTGAACCATGAGTATTTCCATCTGACATTTTGCCTATATGGCCTTGACCGATATGTTCTCATTTTCCTTTGTTTTGAGGTTCCAAACTTGGTTGACAGCCAAACTTATGCTCTCTTTGGGTCTTTACTCTTGTGTATGCTAATGAAATCTAAAATGTTAATATTTTACCTGACTTACCTAGGAAGGGTAAACACTTCTTCGGGTGATTGAGTAAGACTTGGTCAGGTTTTAATTGTCAGTGCTAATACATTATTATCAATAATGTCATTTGCCATTTAGTTTATTTTAATGATTTTCACATATCCAAATTCAAAGAGAGTAAATAATTAAATTTCGAGGCATGGAATCCACAGTAGCAATGAAGACTGTTTTATTACCATCTTGAGCATTCTTGTCATCTCAAACAACTTGTAAAAGTATTTTTGTTGCTTTTTTTCATTTTGTCGTCCCATAATTACCCTTGATCAAAGAAAAAAAAGATCCTCGTATAAGCAGTGCTACAATTGGTAAACATATTTTCTTTTTTCAAGCTAAATTATTGGTTGTTCTAATATGCCTGTAGAAGCACAGTAGGCTATTGACGTAACAAATCATGATAGGCTATGTGATTGCCACTGTAACATGTAGATGGTAATAGTTACATTTGGTGTAAATCTTGTTCTTCATCCTTGTATTTCTTTTGATTACAGCTTTTTGTTAAAACAATCTGAGGCACAGTTATGGGTGATAAAATGATATCAGGAAATACGAAGGGTGGTACACAAAAAATTATTGAGGTGATCGTGTATCCAAAACTTTCTGTTGGATGCACTAAATACTTTAAGCCATAATTTTGGCAGGCCTAAAGCAACAAAGATTTTGTGATACCTTTTAATAATCGTGTATGCATTGTAGATTTTACTTTTGTATAATTTCAGCTGGAGGAATAAATCTGAACCAGGGTGAGAGGGTTTGTCTAAAACCATTAGCACTTAATATTTGTGACTTTTCAGTTGCATAAGAACTTGATTGACAGGTGGATGGATCTAGCTTCACCTCTATATTAATCCACTGTCAGCAAAATGTCTTTCTTTTGTCTTGAACCGTGGTAGGCTTTTCAAAATTTAGTTGGAATATTATTGTTTAAGTCCTGTATGAAAAATTTATAAGTAGCTGGAGTTAATCTTAGTAACAATCTAATTATTTAAGTATTTTCGGATTCTCCTAATGCAACATTCATTTTTGGAAAGTTATCATTGTAGAATTCAGCTTGAGGTTTAGATACTGGCACTGATACGATAGTCTATAACACTATTGGACTGAGACATACTGATTAGGATGATATCATACTGTCTGGTACACCCAAAACATATTAAAAATATTTAATATTGATATTTGGTCAGTATATTGTGTTTCTGACATACCAATGTGTACTGTATGATATTGTCAAAATACTGTGAAATCTCATAACCTGGTACTGCTTGTTAAATCTTATAGTCATGGGAAAAAATTCTTATGTTAACAAGTTATTGCTTTTTATTCTTTTGGATGCTTATTGACATTGCTTATTTTCAATGTGTAGGCGGTGTTACATTAGCTTTATAAAGAAAGTAAATGAGAAGAAGGGACTTGAGGGTGTAGAGGAAACCAAGAAAGCTTTTGATTTCATGCTTAACTATGTTGGTATAGTCAACCACCTCTGCTGTTTGGAGTTTCTTTTTAAAGTTTTTCATCTTGGAAGTCCTGTGTCGCATGTGATGTACAGTTGTTTCAAAGACCTTTTCTTTTAATTCAACAAATTAAGCTATTATACATCTCTGTAAATGTCTTATCAGGTCCATAACTATAAATGTTAACAAAAAGAAGATGAATAGAATTAAGAGTTCAATAATTATATATTTGATTTTGTGGAAATTTATTTCAAGGTGTTCAAGCAAATGCCTTTTATAAGAAGGCAACCATTATGCAAATGTTCTTAATTTCTTCCTGCAACATTTACATGCCAATATAGACTTTGGAGTTTAAAGATATTTGGATATTAGAAAAAGCTTTTTATCTCTTTTATCTTATGAACCATGTCAACATGGTTTGGTGCTCATTTTCCTCATGGCCATCACTTCCTTTTTGTCAAGACAAATAACCTCTTAACAGTTGAGGCTGTCTTAGGATACAACTTAATTAATCATAAACAGCATGTGGAGTTTTTGGTCATATCTGGCATTTTTGTTCATTTTTCCCTTCTGTTTTGTTTTAGGTGATACTTGAATTTGTCCAACTTTCATATTTGCTAATGCTAGCATAAGTTTTTGGCTTCATTGTTGAGCGTTTAGTAATCTGACTCTATTCATACTTAAACAGGATACGATATTGCTTCTGGACCTGTATGGTTGGAGTACATTGCTTTCTTGAAGTCATTGCCAGTCGGTGCAGTCCATTTCAGTCTCTATTCCTTGTGTTTTGCTAAGATTACTTATAGCATTTTGTATGAAAATGATGGCATGACTTTTACACTTGTTCAATTAGGCTAAGACAACTCAAGAAGAATCACATCACATGACTTCTGTAAGGAAAGCCTACCAAAGAGCAATTGTAACTCCAACTCATAATGTAGAACAGCTCTGGAAAGACTATGAAAACTTTGAGAACTCTGTTAGTCGCACGTTGGTAAGAACTTAAAGGTTTATGAATCTGAATATTAAATGCAATACAAGTTTGGAACTTATATGAGAGATCCTTGTGAAAAATTATTTGTTATGCAAGTTTAAATGATTTCTTTCAGGTTGTTCATTTTCTTAATGCATGATACTTTTATTTTTTTACTCAATTCTATAGGCAAAAGGGCTTTTATCTGAATATCAACCAAAGTTTAATAGTGCCAAGGCTGTATACAGAGAGCGGAAAAAGTATGTTGATGAAATTGACTGGAATATGCTTGCTGTGCCTCCAACCGGCTCTTACAAGGTTTACTTCAGTTTTTACTTTAGGTTTGATACTTCAACTTGTCTAATATTGAAGTAACTTATGCATATCAATGTTGTTAGATGTCATTGTTACTTTATCCCAAATTTTGCTGTGAAACGTGGAGTTTTCTTCAATTAAAAGCAAAACAATGTTAGTGCCTATACTTCTGCAAGGGCAACTGCCAAGCTATATAGCAGAATAGTGTAATCATCTAGTTATTCTTACTATCTCCTTAGTTTATATGTTTATTGTTATTGGTTTATCTTATTGTTACTCAGGAACAGAAAATGATAATGATGGTAGCAAAAATAAAAATAGATAACTAAGTAATATAGTCCAAAAAAATTTAAGATCAAAAGAAAGGAAAATGATGACCCCTTCATCTAGCGGTTGGAATTCTTAGAAAGAACTGCTCAATGATGGGTCAAGCATATTATGTCTTTTGCGCTCCCCTGGTCTAGCGAAACGTGCTTTAGATTCTGAAGAACCTCACCAGTAAGAAACTTATAATTATCACAATAATATAATTCTCAGATCATTTATATATCAGGTAGCTGTATTCTCTTGGTCATTACACTGATAGCCATTGAGTTAGACATGCAATTGGATACTGGATACTTCAAAAGGAAGAAATAGTAAACTAAGTTAGACATGCCCACTTGGATACTGAATACTTCAAAAAGGAAGAAATAGAAAACTACTGAAGCACATTAATATTATTGGTTCATCTTAGATGATATAGAGGTATGTTCAATTTAGTTATCATTCGAGATATCAACTTTACTAGACATTTCACTTCCAAATTGTTCTAAAGAAAAGTTATATTAAATTATTAATTGCAAAAAATTATGCTTCTAAATTGCTACTTAAGCATTTAGATATTGGCCCTTTGAACTGCTAAGTTGATCAAGTGGCTGCTAAACATTTAACTAGGTAAATGTTTAAGCTTTTGTTTGAAGCTATTTTAGCAGCATATTAGGTGCTCAATTAGCTACTATGAACCAAACTGGGATCTACAATCGTTTACTGTCTGATCCAAATTTCTCTATCATCCTTATTCTGAGAACAATCTATTTATCTTCATGTATTTAATATATATTATCAACAGTATAATTGTTGTCATTTGGTTGTTACTATCTTTGCATTGATGATCCTATGTAAAGATCTTACTTTCTCCAGATCTTGCTTTGATTTTATTTGAAAACATGAGTCTTAAGAGGCAAATTAACGTTTACCTTTGAATTTATATTTTCCCTTATGAATTAGTATACATGATTTGAAGAAGGTAAACAAAAGGAAAGCACAGGCAGATATAAAAAACATGAAGCCATGAGTTTTCCAAATTTAGCAGCATCAACCACACTGGTGACATAGTGATATATATGTGCCCAGCTGAGATGCAAGAGTTTTATGCATAGTGACATGACATCTGTGTCAGGTTGTCAGCCCAATGTTGTGTTGTCACATCCTTATAATGGCATGTGATGGGCATTAACACTACCAGCAAAATAGGTGGCAGAATGGTGCAAGTCATTGAGACTGTAGTGTGCAATACAAGGTTGTACCTTGTAAGAACATATGGTAGGATTAATTTATAATCTTTTTTTTGTTGTTGAGAAAACTAATATATATGTCTTCATGTTCCCAGTATTACTGAGAAGTATTACTTTTTTCATTAATTTGGACAGCTAGTAAATTTTGTAATTCCTCGACCTCCCCACTTTATCAAATGAGTTTTTCAGTTGTGCATCCAATCTCATCTTCATCCTTTTGGCTTCAGATCTCTCTCTCTCGATCTGTATCTATCTCTTCTACTTCTCTCCCCTATGTTAATTATTAACTTGTAAGAATTTCTACTTGCAGGAAGAGCAACAATGCATGGCTTGGAAAAGACTTCTGATTTTTGAGAAGTAAGCCAGTAACTTTATTTTTCTTCGTACACTAATTGTACATCTGACCTGATAGCTGTTTAGGTTAAAGTTAAATGTTAAATGAAGTCAAACTTTTCCAGCATTAGTTTCAGTTTTTTGGTTCTAAATTTTAAACCAATAAACTTAACTTTGAAACTGAAACAGCCAAAAAACAAGTTGCACAGCTCCTTATTGGTAGCAGATCAGTGACATGTTTTAGGTTACACATTCTTACATGCTTTAAGATCTATGCATACGTCAAACATGGATCGAAAATTAAATTTTGATCCTATGGTCCAAATAGAGAAAAAAGTTGAGAATCCTATTACTTTATTCTCCTGAAGTTGACAGAAATGTCATTGAGATGCAATTGCATTGGTTTAGGTATCTAGGTCAAATCTTCAATATAGTTGAATGGGACATGAATCAGTTTCTAGGTTATCACGATTGCATCTTAATTTTTTTCCCCTAAACACTTGGATCAGCTTAAGATTGGTCCAAATCGGATTCATTTACAGGCTAATATTTGGGAGTCAGCTTCATGAACAAAATAGTTTTTTTGAATGGTTTTGTGGTGGAGTTAAGAAGATGTCTGTTGTGATGTAGGACAAGTGCTCTGGTACCAAATCAGATGTTGGACAAATTGCTCTGTTATCAATATGATGTATCACAAGTGATTAATATCAAATCTGATGTAGGACAAAAGCATGAATGAGTAAAGAACTTAAATTTTATAGGTTTTGTAGTTGTAGAATAGAAAAGAACAGATATTAGATGAGATGAAAGGAAAAAAAGATCCCACTTATTCTGGCTCGAGCATTAAATCTCAGGTCACGCATGGACGACGTGATCACACGATCTAGAAAAGAATGTGACCTCACACCACAAAAACACAATATAGAAAAGACTTCATTCATTCAGTGATTTTGTAAGTATCTCAGAATATTCCTTCCTCCTTTATAAAACCCTAGGTACTAAAAGAAAAAAAGAAAAAAAATATAAACGAGGAAACAAAGTAATCAAGAAGATTACATCTCCTAAGTGAATGCACATCAATCATTTTTCTTTCCTTCTTTGCATGATATATATTTCTAGATTTGTTTTTGGCAAATAATCATCCTTTTTATAATATATTTAATTTATAGGTTTTTTCTTTATTAAGCCTTCAATTATTATCATACTAATTTTCTTGTATGGATGGAATCTTTAATCAAGAATCAAAATCTCCAATCAAGCCTAAGATTTGTCTGTCTCTTTTCTCTATTTGTTTGGCTTCCCTTTTTTCCTTCTCTTTAGGCAATCTTGGTAACTAATATAAAATTTAAAATATGTCATGTGATAACTTGTGGCATTTGAAAAGATCACCTATACTTGCAGAATCAATACAAAACCAAAATGTTTGCTATAGCATGGTTCGTCTTATCTGTCCGTACCAGTGTATCGATCAGTTGTCGGTACGACATGGTTCGCATCATACTGGTGTATTGACCAGCTATTAGTATGGTACGTATCGAGCTGTGCTGAGCATACCAACACGGTACATTGGAGTGTATCGATGTATTGCCTGTACTGGTCCTCTGTCGGATCGGTACATATCGCCTGTACTGAGCAGTATGCTTGGGTACATCAAACCTTATGGTACGATACATATCGAGCTGTATCGAGTGTACTGACATATGGTACATGGGGGCATACTGATGTACCGCCATACTGGTTCCCTGTTGGACCAGTATGTACCATCCGTACTAAGCGGTATGTTACGGTATAACGAACCTTGTGCTATAGTATTTTCGTGTTGGAACTTCCAAAGCTACACAAATATAGATTTTGGAGAATACATTGCACAACATACTCAATCCATTGAACAGAGTTTTTTCTGATTCTCATTTGGTAATTTGGTACTTCTGTATTTCTTTGTATTCTTTCTTAAAACATTGGACTTGGAATGAAACTTTTGAAACAATGTGAACTGAAACCAAAGCTCTATGGTTCCAACCAAAAACAAAGTGGAGCTTTGAGGTCTCGACAGGCAGTTAGATTCTGCAATATATTTACTTCTTAGAAGAGCAGGAGTTACCATATATATCACTCTTGATGTTTAAGACCTTCAAACTTGAAAATCGAAGCTGACATTAACTTGTTAATGTTATTGTTTTACTTTGATAGGGGCATATAAGATTATATGTCAATTCATGGCTTGCATTAGGACAAATATTTCAGCTCAAGAATTGAAATATGGCCTATAGTGCTTTTTCCCAATTGGCATTGCCATTGTGTTTGTGCCATTTCCTGCCAAGTTAAGCTGACATAGATCATGACATGCTAATGTTACATGTCCACATCCTTGGATTCAATATTTGTGGTATGCCACGTATACAAACCATAAAAAACTAATAACCATGTACCAGTGGACAATATTTTATTATTTTATTATATTCAGGTGTTACCAAAAACTAATATTTTATTAATTTTAGTAAATACTGAAGTATACTTTACTAACATATCATACCAATATAAGAGGGGACTGATATGGTCCGATATCAAAGATGAATTTGTTGCCTCTGTCCACCTTTAAATGCACAAGTATAACCTGAACTTTATGTTGGTTCATATTTTGGAAGCAGTCATACTTAGCTTTGCAGAAGAACATCTTTTGTGCTAGTATGCGGTGTTGAATTTCGGATTTTGATGATGAAATCAATTGATGGGTTAATTGATCTAATCCATATTATTGAAGTTGAGTGTGCAGGATTTACTACGTCAGTCTAAAAACATAAAGCAAGGATACCGAAGTCAAGTTCGATGGACGTTTGAGAGTCCGAAGATTCGTCGGAGATGCTGTCGGAACCAACCAAGAGAGATCAGAGACTTGTCGGAACTTTCGGAGGTCTGCCGAAGAGATCGTTGGAGGTTCGCAGAGATCACCAAGAAGTCTCGGCTACTCGTTGAACTCGTCACAAGATCGGGAGCCTGCTAGGAGTCCGCTGGAAGAAACCAGAGGGCGTATCGAAAGTCCACTGGAAGAACGCGGGAAAGCTCGCCGAAACAAAACTTGATGTTGGTGGTTAAATACTTGCTTAGGATTATGTTTTTAGGTATGTCGTTCACATGTAATTAGGGTTAGGATTAAGGGATAATTCTATACCTTGGTTAGGGGCCAACTGGGCCCAAAAGTATCTTAGTTTGGGTTGGACGTAAAGCCCAACCAGAAACTTAGAAGGACGGGCGGTAGCACCGCCAGATTAGGCGGTGGCACCACCCAGCACCCAAGACCAGGCGGTGGCACAGCCACCAACAGGCGGTAGCACCGCCAGACTAGGCGGTGGCACCGCCCAGCACCCGAGACCAGGCGGTGGCACCGCCAGTCTCGGAAACCCAAAAGGAATTCAAAATTGGAGCCCAAATTTTGAATCCTCTTGGGGCCTATAAATACCCCTCAATTCTCAGCTGAGAAAATACCTTTTTGAAAAGCAATAGTTTGGGTTAAGAGCTTTAGAATAGTCTTAGCAAGTCTTGCTTTTCATATTGCTTAAGTGTTCACCTCCTCCCATCTTGTTGAAAAGAATTGTAAGAGTGTGAACCACTTGTAAAGGTTGTAAGAGGGGTATTAGTCCTTCCCCTACAAGAGATTTGCTAGTGGAAGTTGGGAGCCTCTTCGAAGAAGGCTTCGCAAGTGGATGTAGGTCATTTTGACCGAACCACTTTAAAAACTGCTGCGTTATCTGGTTTGCATCATATTCTTGCCACTTACATACTGCAAATTTCGTTACTTAGTCATTACGCTTCTATACGTCTCTAAGTTATCAAGCTTCCGAATCGGTTCTCATTGATATTGTTTGTTATCGTGCGAAAGATTTTTCCGAAACCGAAGTTTTAATCCGCTGCACTAATTCACCCCCCCTCTTAGTGCCGCTCCGATCCTAACATGCGGTAGCACACCAATAAACTTCCAGTATGGCATGTAGCTTGGTATCCAATATACACTAACACTTCCAGTATCTTGCCTTATCAAACTACAGTTAATTGGTACTGTAGTTCCAGATTCCTTACGTAGAGGGTTAAAGGAGCTCTTGAAATATGGTAGTTTCTTATTTAGCTTCTGAATAGTGCTCTTTTCGATTCCTGTTCTT
This sequence comes from Musa acuminata AAA Group, assembly GCF_036884655.1. Lineage (NCBI taxonomy): Eukaryota > Viridiplantae > Streptophyta > Magnoliopsida > Zingiberales > Musaceae > Musa > Musa acuminata. Next base: position 12,403,841 of record NC_088357.1, on the reverse strand, counting down.
GTCGAATTGAAAGCAAACACAATGTTTTCCTGTTACCTTAGGTTCCTGACAGAGAGCATTCTCCATGTATATTAATATAGATCTTGGGCAAGTGCATTATACTCTTCCAACTAATTCTCTGTTGGTTGTTGTCCAGAGGGAACCCACAAAGGATCGACACTGCATCTGCCAATAGACGGATTACCTTCACGTATGAGCAGGTACTCTAGAGTAAGGGTTTCATTTTTCAGTGATGGAACAGAGGTGTGCCCATAATAGTAACATTCCAAAAACCAAATAGATGGTTGGTTTTACATGCATTGTGCCTTGTGCTGGTACCCTTGTGGCATGCTGGGCACACCTGGCTAGTTGGCTCTGTTAGCAGATGCAATACATTTGCAAGAGTTGAGTATATGTTGTTTCTCTTTTCCTTGATCATATTCGGTGTTTAAGTATATGAAATAAGATAAAGGATTCAGTTTATTGTAATGTTATTATGTAATTATGAACTCTTATTTAGCATATCAGCTTGTAATTATGATATCTTCTAAGTTATCCATTCTTAGTGTTTTTTGGATACACTTTAATATATGTTCTTCCATAGTTCTAGGAATTTTTTTTTATAGTCTCATGAATTATATCTAAATATCTTTTACTAATATCCAGAGTCTCATGTATCTCTATCATTATCCTGATCTGTGGTATGATTATGCTACATGGCATGCAAATAGTGGTTCTGTGGATTCTGCAATTAAAATTTTTCAGCGGGCTTTGAAGGCTGTTCCTGGTAATCTATTACTATCTTTCTCTGCTTAGCAGTTAGTGCGATCCAGTTGCATATTTCTGTCACCTGTCAAAACAGATACATACTTATTACTAACGCCTTTTTTTCTTTGCATTTTCCTAAGAGCTCATAGATGTGGGAAATACCAATTAATTAGTTTTTCTTCTTTGTAGATATCATTTTTATGCCTTTGATAATTTAGTAAGCTTTTTGAGGAGGTTATCTTTCACATTTTTAGCCAAGGTTTCATATACCGTTCAGATGGTACAAAGAATATACCTCAGTATCGGTTCATATTTACTACTTTTCTATTTATTAGAGGTACTGGGTGGTTCTGGTCACTACACCTTACCACACTGGCCCAAAAGGTTATTGAAACCAATACTGGGTCGATCTTTAAATCCTTCATTTTGGCATTGTGATTTTAAATATAGAATTTAGGGCACTGTATAAGCACCTAAATGCTCACAAAAGATGATAGTGCACATAGTAAATAATATAAGATATATGATACAGTGTCATTTGACAAGGGTCCATTGGGCATAGTCATGGAAACTTGTGGAGCCATATACTTCAGCAATAATAACTTTTACTAACCTAACTATTTGGAGTTAGCTACAAACCTTTTCCCTCTATTGAGCTCTTTGTGAGATGATATCTGTGGTTCGATCAGGAACAAACAAATATCTTTTATTGCTTATTAACTTGGGACATTATTGTTTGTTTATTGTTATCGCTGTTGTTGTAAGGATTACATTTAATAGAAGTTCCACATTAATGTTTCTACCTCAAAATCATAAGAATAACAACTACGTTTAATTTTTGCATTCAAAGCTCAAGTGCAATAACTTTTTGGTTTTGTACATCTGAAAATGAAGCAAACCAACATGGCAGCTCTGTAGATGCATTATCTTTTGGCACCATTTGAGAGTGCACAGAACAATAACTATTTGGGTCAATATGTACATTAATATTGTTCTTGCAAGAAATAATGCATTAGGTATTGCAATTTGGATCCATGCAAATCTAGGTAGATTCAAATAGATTTAGGTTGATTTACATAGATCTAATTTAAATTTGCACAGATCTACTTCGGTGCATATGGATCTAGGTTGGGTCCACCCAGAGTTAGGCCAGATCTACATGGATTCATCCTGAATTTACGAATATCTAGGCTTGATTAGTGAGGATCTCGGCTAGGTTGGTGCAAATCTAGGCCAGATCCATTAGAATTGTGTCCGAGTTCACCCTTGAACTTGACAAGAAAAAACTAAAATATATGTTTAAATCCATGTAATCATGACTTCAAAATGAAATAATTGTGAAAATACAACTTCATTCAAGAGAAAGTGATTAATTTCAAATTCGAGGTTTGGATTTACCTGTTATCAGTGAGAAATAAGAGGATTTCTTGAGAATGAACCTTCAATTGTTTGAGACTAGCTTCGAATTTGAGGGAAATCAAGTTTGGAGAGTCAGATTGTGGTACCGGGGAGGGTAAAAATGCAGAATAGATTTCGGAAGAACACCAATAGAAGTTGTTCAGATAGAAAATGTCACAGAAGGCAAGGAACGAACTCTTGAAGAAACTTCGGTAAAACGAAAAATAGCTCACCACCAAGTTTAAAATCAAAAGGGATACAGAAAGATCACCACCCTAGTGAAAATAAACAAGGATACAGAACTGAAAGCAAAAGACTCACCACTCAAGGACACATCCAAGAGATACAGAGTTCAAAGAGCACTCCAAGAGAGCTTCTATCAATATCCTCAGTTTTCTAAAAAAGTCTTTTCTAAGTCCTAAGCCCCAAAATAAATACTAGTGCATGAAACAACCCCTCATGCATAGGGAATTTCGAAATTAAGTGTTTTACAGCTGCCAACCAACTCCATTAATGTATTCCTTAGCCATGAAGAAAAGCACCATGATATAGCTTTACAACTGCCAACCAACTCCATTAATGTATTCCTTTGTGCAGGGAAATATGCTGATTATGTGGCAATATTATTGGCTGAAAAAAATATTATATTATCAGCATGATCCATATGAATAGATTGTAGCAAATTAGACACTCCCGTGTCAGATTGAGAGTGCTTGGTGAAAAATTGGGGAAAGAATGGGTTGAAATTGAGAGAGGAGTAAATAAATTAGGGTAGGGCTTTGAAAGGGGCTTAATGCAACTTTTTTGAATCATGAAATTGGGTAGTATGCTTATTGCCGGGTAAGACGGCTGCAACGGGCAAAGAACGGTATTCTTGGTTTCAGGACATTCTGGGCAATATCACTTGGTCTGCATATCAGTTCCTTGTCAGAGCAGTAAAAACCAGACCTTATTACGTGGTACTGTTGGTTTTGGGTTCCTTGGCCATATTATCACCCCTTGACAAGGTCCATAGAACATTCTAGTAAATGTAAGTTCAATATTTAATTTGAGTTAATAATTTTTTATATTTCATTGATTTATCTAACCTTGAATATGAGCAACTCTTCTGAGTTAAATGGTTCAAGAACGTTAGGTGCCAAGCATCTCTACCTTCCGAACCAAAACTAAAGAATAAGGCCAATTGCTTAATTTTGTATGTTTAGGCCTTGGTAATGGTTAAATGTTCAATTATTTTTTTAGATCATCTGTTGCTGGTAACTCTAGTAACTTGTTTATAGTAACCATTTCTGTCATGTGTATTGGTTGTACTTTATGTCATTTCTGCCTTTAGGGCTATCAAGTTATGCAGATTGATATTGATTTGAGAACTTGTTTAAGAATTTTGGATTTGTAAGTATTTTGTTTTCAAATTTGTTTATTTGCTGAAAGCTATAGCCTTTACATGAATTATACTAGAAACACTGGTTTATAAAGATGATTTTATGCTTTATATTGAGGACATACACATGGTTTAATTTATGTTTTTCTAGATTCTGAGTTACTGAAATATGCATATGCGGAAATAGAAGAATCTCGGGGTGCAATGCAGGTCAGGATATAGTCCTATTTAATTGTTTCTCACCAGTTTTACAGTTCATTGAAGACTGTATTCTTTCCATGCAGCCTGCCAAGAAAATATATGAGAGTCTTCTTGCTAGCAGTTCTAATTCAATGTCTCTAGCTCACATTCAGGTGAAGTATCCTCATTTCTCCTTTTTTTTGCTTGTATTACATAAGTCCACTAATGATATTCCATGTGCATTTTCAACTTGATTTTTCCTGTTTCTGATGCAGTTTATTCGATTCTTAAGGAGAACCGAAGGTGTTGAAGCAGCTCGGAAGTACTTCTTGGATGCTAGAAAATCACCAAGCTGTACATATCATGTCTTTGTTGCTTATGCTACGATGGTCTTTTGTGTCGACAAGGACCCAAAGGTTTATGATAGACAAATGATTTTGGTTTTCATATCATTTTGTAGTGCTTCCAAGCTGTGGATTTTACACCTTACATTAAATCATGGAGTTATTGAAACAACTGCATTTTTGTTTAGTTCAGTTATGAGCATAACTTATTAATGCTGGCCAATTGTTAGGTTACCATGTGCTATCTTGATTGATTAACGACGATTAGTTGTTATTCTATAAAAAGGAAATTTGACAGGCAAGACGTAAAAGCTTGTGTGGGTGTATTAGATAATAATATTTTTCCTAAAACTTTATAATCTTCTGGCGCAAATAGATTCAATAGATTTAGTACAAACTACATGAAACCTTTCCTCCCTTCTGCACAACAAAGAGCCACAACATCAGATTCCAACTATTTGTATGTGATAGTTCTTCTGTTATCTTAATAAGTCTGTATTTTGTAGGCTGCACACAACATCTTTGAAGCTGGATTAAAGAAATTCATGAATGAACCTGGTTACATTCTTGAGTAAGTTCTTCCATTTCTTCGTTCATGGTAAATGCAAAAGTTGTTATTTATTTATTCTTTCTCCTCCAAGGGCTTGTAAAATGTTAATAATACTTTTTGAACTGTTTATATCTGACCACCCAGTGTGTCCCTAGAAAAACCCTAGGAGAACAGTTGTTACTGGGGATCTTAGTTTCTCACTTTCTCTTGTGTTTGCTTTTCACGAGTGTTGTTATCAATAAAGAACTTTATTTTAATGAAACTCCAGGTTAGATATTCTCTTTGTGCTAAAAGAATTATCTTCCTTTTTTTCATTGCAAAATACTAGCAAGTAAGGCCTTTCTTGTTTCTGCTGAAACAAACATCAATATTAGTACTTTTATGTCACCATGAAATTTGATTTACATATGAAAATAGAAAGTAGTGCCTTTTTGCAGCCTTACACACTTCAGTAATTGCATTAGAGAATTCTAAAAGTGTGATGTTTTCTTGCAGATATGCGGATTTTTTATGTCGTTTAAATGATGATAGAAATGTACGTGCTCTATTTGAGCGGGCTTTGAGTTCACTTCCTCCAGAGAAGTCTGTGGAGGTATTCAGGTTTTTACTTTCAAGATTTATCAAATGAGTCTCATCTTTGTGCACTTTGATAGCACCCTGAAATGTTGTATGGCTGATTATATTTGGTGGTGTTGATGTTCTAACGGACAATATGATTGCAACTAGCATGAGAGTGTTGATGTTTGGCAGCTAGGATCTTTATTTAGTTGCCCTGTGTCTGACTGATTCCACCAGTTCAAGTAGACTTATTTTTATCCAAGCCATAAGTGTGTTCAGGGTCATGGTTTGCGCAATCTTGACCCATTAGCTGGTTGGCCTAGATTTGGATCGGTCCTGTTTTGGTATCCAACCTGAACATTCAAGCTGCATATTAGACATTCTTAATTTTCTCTCAGCAGAGCTGTGGCTGAAAATTTTTATTTGGTTTTCAAGAAAGTACACACGTGCAGTCTCATGTACTCTTTTACAATTCTCAATCCCAAAAGGGTCCTAGTTTCATCATACAAGTATCTGTCTCTATGGAGTATTCTTTTTTCTTGGCTGTTCTGTGGACTAAATTTATGTACCTGAATTATAATGCCATAAGAAACTGATCCCTGGAACAATGGTAGTAAATAGTATGTTCGCTAACCCAAGTTGTAATCAAACTTGCTTCTAAATTTTACCTTCTTCAGAAATGAAGTAACAATAACTACTTATTAGTTATCATTAATTATTTAAAATTATTATTTATCCATAAATCTTTTTCACTACAGTCTCAATGCTTGAGTTAATTCTGAAAAGGAGTCTTTTCACTGGATTGGACAACTAATTGTTCTTATCATAAAAAAAACTGAGCTGAGTAAGATTTTCCATAATAAAGTCACCAGCAATTGGACTAGACATAAACCTTTCAATCACTATGCTTTGTTAATTTCTCAGTGTTTTACTGGATCTGGTCCTCTTTATCATTTGCTTGATACAATTAATTGTACTAGTTCTCATGTAAACTCCTCGTGCAGATATGGATACGATTTTGTCAATTTGAGCAAACATATGGAGATCTGACCAGCATGTTGAAGGCATGGCTTCGTTTTTTACAATTTCTTATTAAGCAATACTCGTATTCCAATATGAATTGAATTGATTGCATCGGGCATTTTGAAAATAGTCAATGCATTTTCCTGCAAGTAGAACATGATAACTGATAACTCTATATGCACCTTAAGTTCTTTCTTGATGAAGTTTCCAGCTTTGTTCCCTAATATTGAGTGACATGACAATTATGCATAAGGTTAGGTAACAATGTATTCTCGATCCTGATACTAGAAGCTGATGGATCATAGAGCTGTGAAGAATTCCATAATTGTTTAGAGCATCTTCTTTCTAGTAAATGACTAGGGTATTGTGTTTTAAGTTGCAAGTGACAAAATGTCTAGTAAAGCTCAGTAGACCTTTGTTTTATGTATTTTCTTCAAAATATTATGTTTCACTTAGTGCACTGCATAAACAATTTAGCTCTTCTTAATTTTTGTTCTTTTGCATGCCAATGGCATGATGAAATTAACAATTGTGATTGATTATTTGTAATTAATTTTCCAAACTTAGGGTGGAAATTTTGACTCGATGCAATTGGACATGAGAATGGTCAACTGATGTTATAGCTGCAATGGCATGATGAAATTAACAATTGTGATTGATTAATTGTAATTAGTTTTTACCAAACTTAGGGTGGAAATTTTGACTTGATGCAATTGGACACGAGAATGGTCAACCGATGTTATAGCTGATTCTTGTTAATTATTAATGAGGCTGATGGAGGATTAAAGCAGTTGATTTCAGTTAGGTGGGCCCTTATTGGGTACTAAGAATATGGAATAATCATAATTTGGGCTAGCTTGGATCATGAGGGTTGGAATCCTAGAAGGCCTATTTGATGAATAAGCACCAGCCAAAATTCCAAGAGAGACACGTTTAATTGATTCCAGAAGTGTATAGTAAATTCGGAGGATGCCAAAGAGTTTCTGGATAAATGGGGCTTCTGCATCTTGATTAAGTTAGAGAAGAATAGATTGATTCTGTGATAGCATTAGGAACATTAGGGTCAGCTAGCTTGAAATTCAATCTGATTGCATTTGTAAGAGCCAATAGAAGGTTTAGGTCAAGTCTTACTGGGTCTAGTTGGGCTATATCATGGTATACTTGTCATACATGAAGCACATCAACTTTGTTTTGAGCTCCAGTGTTGGTTTTAAAGATGATGTATGAATTTTTGCAAAAATATGGAGAAGCATATAAAATAAAGCAGAAATGCATTCACTATAATGTTTCCAGTCTTATTTATAACTATTTCTTTGCGCACAGTAGGTATCCTCTGAGGACTTAAAACATAGTAAAAATTGTTGCACATTGTTACTGATAATTCTATAGCAGAAGCCGATTAGGAAATACTTTAGAGGTTTTTTAGATTACAATCATTATTTCATAAAACAATTTTATAAAAAATGTTTAATTTCTTGAAATTGAGTATGAATAATGTTGTGTTCCAACAAAATTTAGTCTAATTTGTAAATTTTTTGCTTGAGTTAAATTTATATTTAACCACACACAAAAGTCAATTTATAATATATGTATTTCCTCACATTAGTGTGTTTGTTTGGAATTTTGTGTATGTATCTACATTGGCAAGTACTCAAATTAAAGCTTTTGGTCTCTTAGTGTTAGTTATTGATGAATATAACTAGTGTCTGCTTTACTGAACCTGGGAGATGATATTCTGAAAATGCATCAAGAACTCAGGTGCTTTTTCCATTAAGGTCAAAGACAGTTTTTTTGCTTACTGTGCTTTTGTGTCCGGTATTTTTAATTTCACTCTTGCAACATTCATAGGTTCCCTAGATGCAAGGGATCTGAATAGAAGGGAGTTTGCTAGATCTGACCCAAAGAACTTAGAATATAGAAAACATGAACCAAAAATGTCCATCTGTGAATAAATCTTGGTATATTAAACTGTATTCTTGTTATTAGATTTATTGTTTACTTAAGGGCTATAATATTTCTCTTTGATTTTTTTTCTGGTGTCTTTTTCATCTAGAAGCTCGATTCAGCTCTCATTTCATAGATCTGGAGCTTCATCAATATATGAGTTAGCAGAGAGAGCAATTGCTCAACCATCACTCTATATTTGGCTTGAGTAGGATATTTTACCTTCCTGTAATTAAAATTTGTGGATTTAGGCTTTGTGACTTGTTCTGTTAATACAGGTTGAACAAAGAAAGAAGGAGGCTTTAACTAGATCAGTTGAGGAAGGTTCCACAGTATTGGAGAATACTTTATATGATGTCATCTCACGTTATAGCTTCATGGATCTTTGGCCATGTTCGCCAAAAGATCTGGATCATTTGGCAAGACAGGAGGTAATCATTTTGTTGGTTTTACTTGTATAACAATTATGCATTATGTAGTCAGCAAGCATTGTGTTCTGCTTTAAGATTCTTAAAAATCACATCTATATACCAAAATATATCGTCATTTTTTATTGAAATTGGAATCTTTTGATTATTATCTTTTTATATTTTCAGTCACTTTATTTCATTTTTTGCTAAATTTAGGTAGCATAATGTATAACAACAAAGCTGTAAATATTCCAATTATTTGGTGTCGGCTACATCAATATTTTACCCATGAGCTATGTAAAAAGCCACATTCTTGGTTAAACGAAGGGCATTTAAATATTTATTTATAGTCTCCAATGAAATCTTTTTATACCCTCTCCTTCTCCTTGTACCACTTTTAGTAATTGTTTCAATTCTTCTAACTACGTCATCTATTTATCTCGTTAACACTTGTGTATACCATGTTAAACCATTAGCCCACATTTTATCTTGTATCTAAGTTACACCTCTTTGTTTACAAATGAAAATACTCTATACATCCATCTCAACATTTTCATTTCATTAATGCAAACCTTTTTATGTATTTAGGTAGTAGAGTGTAACTATTCAAAATATGAAATGCATCATTATAGAGACTTGGAGCTTATTTGTATATCAAAAGGATACAGATAATAAAATCCTTTGATTAATGAACTTATCCACATGATTTACCATTGTTTATTTCCTCCAAGATCCTTGGATGCAAAACCGGTTGAGAATTAGAGAGGAAATTGTTAAAGATTTCTCAAACACCCAATTATTTAACTTCAAGTGCCTTGACTAATGGGATTCAGTTCAAATTAGAGGTGTCATGATAGGGAGATGACCAAAAAGAACTTGGTGAAATACCAAGAGAAAGCTTATGTATCCATGATGATCCTAGGATTTGCCGCTAATTGAGCTAAATATCAGAAGTATCTTAGTAGATGACCTTGGTTACATAGGGCTGGAGTCTTGGTTTTGCTCGATTCCTTGAATGTAGTTTGTACAAGCAGTACAACAAGAAAGAAAAAACGATAATGTACCAAATATCTGAGATTGCCTACAGACAACCTTTCCACTGTTGACGTTAAGCAATATGCCAATGAAATCAAGGGCATTCAATTATCCTTCTGTTGTTCTTATTAAGCCTTCTTAAATCTCACGCTCTCTCCTCATGCCACTAATTATAGTCAACTTGTCTTACCACAATGTCTATTTATCTTCTTTCATTATGTTCATGCTATTTTATATTATTTTTTCTCACTTTATTAGTTATAGGGGCTAAGCCTAATTCTTCACAAATGAAATTATCTTTTACTTATCTTTTTTAGTAACTGCAAACATCCATCATAGCATTCTCATTTTGGCTACAGTAACTTTTGGAACATGTTATTTCTTATCTATCCAATGTTTTTTATCAATAAAGCATGATTGGTTTTACAACATGTGCAATGCTATATTTTCTATTATGTAGAAGAAGTATGAAATTAAATTATTTCTTGATGTGATAATATTGTGAACTTATGACTTTCTGTTGACAGATTATTACAGAATGTAGTGAATGTTTCTACTGACAAATAATACATCCATATTCTCAATTTAGTCGATTTGATGTGAGATACATGACAGTTAAATATTTATGCATTAGTTGAGAAGCAAATTTCTTGTTTTTCCTTGCTAGGAAGAATGTGTAAGAGGTTTATTTGAGCATAGTTTTAACTTTTAAGTGCTTTTTACATAATGATTCTTTTCAAATTAATCTTAGTAGGTTTTTCTTCTATTTATTTTTGTGTGCCCTTTATCGTGCCAACAGTGTGATGTTTCTTTAACAATTTCATGTTACTTTCAGTGGCTTGTAAAAAACATCAACAGAAGGGTTGACAAGTCAAATCTACTACATGGAGCTAATATCACCGGTATCAATTATTTGTCATTCTGCAAAAAAGTTCCCATTCATAATAATTTGATAATTATAAAATTATCATTATGTTATGGTGCAGAGAAAGGTTCTGTTGGATTAACAACAAATTCCAAGGTTTTGCCGCCTTCTGCAAAGGTTGTTTATCCGGATACTGCTAGAATGGTTATATATGATCCAAGGCAAACTTTAGGTAAAAGTCTTTGATATTGACAGTTTTTTTAACAGAAAGGGTGCAAATCTATGTAGTTGAATTGGGCATCCAATGATTCCCATATAAATATGGATTTCTTTTTTCACACCTTGTTGTTACCAACTTCTTCATCTTTAAGTCCTTTGTCAATATGTTCTAACCCTCACAAAAGGCATAGCAAACTAGGGCTTATCTTTGCAAGAAGATTGGTGAGATAAATGAGTCTATGGAGTCATTGCTTGTTGGGGTTTGCCTTGAGCTTCTCTGACCACTGTTAAGCTGGATCAACCAATCTGAGTCAGTGCCCGCAGCAGCTGTCCTGATTTCTGCCTGTATCTTGGCTAAACCATGAAATCACCATTAAAATTGTCAAAAATGACCAAAAGAGCAGGAAGAGGATATGCACTGGAAGAGTTTGGAACTATTAAGTAGGCAAGGCTCAAAATGTCATTGAGTTTCTTTTATAAAAGAAATGTATAATAAGATAACATTATGTCCAAAATCTACCCTGACTTTTTTGCCCAGCTCAGTCAATCATGATTCTTGTTGCTCATCCAGTCCCACACAAGCTGATGTTTGGATAAATGCTGAAGGATAAATTGGTATATAAAAAATTCACTTATGCAATATGTATAGCAATTAATTGAAGATAGTGGACCATAATATAAATTAAGAAAACAATATAACAGAAATAGTTTTATATTACTTATGTATGTCTGATTTATTGGTATCCATTATCCTAGTAAATTGTTATACAGAACTCATCTTTAGTAAATTATCAAGCATTAAATACTTATAAAAACAAGTATATGTGTTATATGTTTATTTGTATACATAAAATTATTCTTAATAAGAGATTAACTTGTTGTTGAAGGAAATATTTCCATAAATTTTATAAAACATGTAAGAATAAACCTTTTGTATAGAAACTTCCATCCCTTCTTATATTTATATTTTTTATGTATTTCTTTATGTTATAAAATAATTTTATAAAAGGGCAACTTTCATATCTTTTTAAAATTTTATTTATCTTTTGAGTCATATGGTTTTTGTTCTTAATTACTTTTCAGCCAATCCCATCTATATTCTAACTCCGCAAGCTTTGCATTAAGCACCTTCGTTTGTTTGCTTTTTGATCGTATGTATTAGTGGATACCACTCTTGAAGAGACTAACCTTTACAGGGCTTTGGCTCCCACAACTACAAGAGGAATGGAAAATATTCCTACTAAATCAACAGCCAACTATCACCTTGGTTTTGTTAACTAAAGTTTAAATTTTGAATTCTTTCTGGCAATATACTTGGAATGAAAAAATTAACATTCTAGTTATACTTCACCAAGTTGTAATGAACATGCTATGTGCTAATTTATACAGCAATAACAAAGTCATAAAGTCTCAATTATTTGGGGTCAACTACATAGATTTCTTGTCACCATTGAGATTTATAAAAAGACATATCTTAGTTAAATTAAGAATATTTAAATCATTATTTAAATTAAGAGTTTTTTAGGTCTTTCTCCATCTGTCCTTGTACAACTAACAATAATCATTTTACCCCTTTTAACATATATGAATTTTTTTAGTACATGTCTATGTCATCTTAAACGTTTTTTCCTCATTTTATCTTTCATCAAAGTGATACCTAATTGTTCATGGGTAAAAATATTTTTTTCCTATCTTTCCTAATAACTTTACACTCCACCTCAACATTCTCATCTCAACGATGTAGACACTTTGTATATGATTTTTTAACTGAGCGACATTTGGATTCATAAAGCATTGCTGATTTAACAACTGTCTTTGATTAATTGTTCAGCTTTCTTATCTCTTCATCTCGTTGAACAATTGATCCAACGTACTAAAGCTTTTTATTTAATGAAACTTCTTGACTATTTAACTTTAACTATATCCTGGTGACTCTTCTTAGCATTACTAAATTGCATGTCATATATGACTTAATCTAAAGCCTTTAATTTATAAGAATTACCTTGATAACTCAAAGTGTAAAATTAATTCTCTTTAGACTCTCATCCACTATGACAATAGCACATGTTATGTGCTAATTATAGAACATTGCAAAAGATTATGTTTGTGTGACATCAAGGTTTAAAATCTTGGTCCGGTGCTGATATTGGTTAGCTATTGGACCAATGGTACCTTTGCAATACTGACATACAAACGCTCGCTTTGGGTCAGTACAACCCAGACTAAGAGAAACGAGAGAAGGGAGGAGGAAACAAGAGAGGAGCAGAGGATGAAGGCAGCGGGAGGAGAAGAGAGAGTTGCAGAGGGAAGTGATGTATGTCGAAGGAGGTGGTGGCAACAGCAACATGAGGAACGGGTAGTGACAGGAGCAGGCACATGATGAGTTGGATGAGGCGGATGCTGAGATAGCAGTGATGGTTGTGGATGGTGGTGGGGGGCTTCGCTGGTGGTTGTTTCTGCAGCGGAGATAAAGAGGCAAAGGTTATCTACAGTTTTCAGCAAACAGTTCTTTGCAACCAGTTCTGCTTTAAAAATTATTTTAAAAATTAATACATCTAGCACATATTTGAGTATCTGTCATGTTTCGATGGATACATGAATAGTGTAATGTCTAGTATGCCCTGTTTCCAACCATATTGGGGTAATCACCCAGTCCATGTGCCTTCCCCTTGTCATATCAAAATGTACCAGATACTATGCCCAGTATTTAGAACATTGTGGTATATTATAAAATTTTTTCTTAATATTGGTCCATTTTGTGTATGAATAAAGGTATTAAATGCTGGTTTTGAGAACCATGAGATTGATGAGAATTAATCTCCAATTTTGATGTTCTAAATTATGTACAATGGTGATCTAGGATGTAAAAGTATTATGAAACACCACGAGGAATCTATATATTGTTGTTGAAGTGGGGTAGGAGTGAAGGACCAAGTAACTATTCCACTACAAGTAACACTTCAGTTTTCTTTTTCTATTTGTACATCAAGTACCTTGCAGATGTAGTATGATAGTTGGATTTCCAATTCAGACAGAAGCATGTGATTTCTGTAAAGGCATGTCATGCTCCATTTTCAAATGCCACAGGATCTGAAGCTGCTTCCACATCTGCATCTGGTTCAAGTCTCGTCGGTAGTGGTCTAAAATCATTTGATGACATCCTGAAAGTAATTTCACCGACCTTAATGGCTTTCATCACAAACATGCCTGCTGTTGAAGGTACCATTACTTTATCAATTAACCAGCTTATCTAGATTATTTGTTTGACACATCAAGTCATTTTTTTCTTCAAGTTAGCTGTATTCTGCTTTGTTACAAACAATGAAGATCACTGTGTCATTGGTAGAGACACCACCATGGTTGAATAATCGATGACCTTCCAGCTATGGATGATTAATCTTTGGAATGGGTATTTGTCCTGTCTTCCCTGAATTATTGGATCTCCACACCAATAAATCATATATTTGATAATTACTATATGTTAAGATGTCCTGAAGCATTATGATCCTGCATATCCAGAGGAAGCAATTTCTTGTTCTAGATTGTGGGGAAATTTTTGATGTTAATGTTTTAAACTTTTTTTTTATGTGTGCTGCATTCACTCTGTTATCCACAATATTAGTCAAATATATTATATATATTTTAGCCCTTTTCTCATGGTTGTTGATACTTGAGATGCTCAAAACATTGTTTTTGTTCTGGTCTTCTCATGCGTATGTTGACACACATGCCTACACATTCACACCCTTCTCATGCCAGGCTTAAAATATATACTGTCAAAGATATGTTTGGGAATTCATATTCACAAATTATCCATCTGAAATATGATTTGATTGAATTGAAATGGATTGAATCCCTCCTACTAAAGGGTCACAATAACTTTAGGTTATCTTCTGCATTTTGGAATGTTCACGAGCACTAAGATCCCTACTATTAAGTGTCAGCTACATGGAACTTGTCAAGTCATTAAGGAATACTGAGGGTAATATTACTAGTCAAACAAAAAGTTATCAAATGTCTCTGATGCCTTGAATAAAATTTTCTTAGACCGTTTCTCCTTTTCAGCAACATTCTAAGTTACCTCAACAATAATAACCAATGCATAAATATTCTTTATATATGTTTGACCATCTTAAATGGTTTTTCCTTGTTTTGTATTCAACTGAAACTACCCTATTTTTCCTAGATGTATTTATCTCTTCTATCTGTTCTTGCCGCCCACACAACCTTTGGGGTTTTTGTATGAACACTAGCTGGCCATCCACATGGTGCTACATGCAGTATTCCTCTCCTTGATGGCCGCTGCCGCCTCCTCCCATCTTCTTCCCCATCTCTCCCACCTTTTCTTTTGGACCTAGTACATACGATCGTACCATGTTGTCACAAACGGTCGTCGCGCACTCGCAACAACTTCGTTCAACGAACCGTTCATCGCTTTTGCGTGCTTGAACAAAGATATGGCAGTCTGTTTTGTCTTGGTTTTGTGTGTTTTTGCTTGTAAAAATACATGTTCGAATAGGTTGCAGTGCACAATGCGATCGCTCACCGCGCCGGGCCAAAAAGCATCAAAATGGCTCTGTTTTCGCGTGTCGCGGGCTGTTTTTTTCAGCACACTGCAGCGTACGAAATGTCAGCCATCCTAGCACCCTGGAACCCCCCAGGTGGCATAGGGTTGGATGGGGTTTCGGTATATTGTCGGGCATTGAAAAATCTTCACAAGTTCGCACGTTGACTTGACGGGAACTTGCCTTCGCGCCCGGCACCCGGTGAACAGTTGTTTGTGGACTTGTAATTGTTCGTTCTACCTTATAAAGTCCTTGTTTTCCTCCTCTCTCTCTCTTTTCTCCTGTGCACACAAGGTGCTTGCTGAATTGCTTTTAAAGCTTCCCTCTTTACGAGACGTCGGGACTTGTTCGTCACTTGTTTTCAATCTAATCAACTTTTTGTTTTACAGGTCCTTCGAGACCTGTACGAGGTTGCAACTAGGCTGAACCTTTGTCGACGCATATGTCGCAAGGACGCCTCAAGACTTAAGCAATCTCAACTAAGTCCGTGAAGTTGGCGTAAGGGTGTGTCGCGACTTAGACAACTCAAGCTAAGTTCACGTCTTGACCGCAAGGGTGCCTCACGACTTAGGCAATTTCAGCTAAGTTCGTGACAATGTGTTGGTATATCAGCAAAGGCATGCACGTATTTGGTATCTAAAATGGCAAACCTTGATGTGAAAAGCAATGTGAATTAATTTTGTAGATCAACTTATCCAGGAGATAAAGAGTCCCAAAATTGCTCTTCCTGAAGTAATCATGAAGATGCTGAAGTTCATGAATCCACAATCTTGCTTTTGCAACAATCAGATTTCTCTTTTGTAGAAACTATTTGAACTTGGTAGCAAATAAACTCAGTGTTTATTTTTAACAGCCTTCACGATGTATCATATGCCATTAAATTTTTTGATTGTATGACACAATTTTGTACGAATGTTATCTTTAGTATATCCGTTTCTGAAGTCTGCTAGTATCTGAACCCTTACAGTCTTACTCATGATTGCAGTTGAAAGTTACATATTTTATTTGTGGTTGCACTATGTTCCTGTATCACATTTTGCTTAATAACTTGCATATTTGTTGGTTAAAGCTATGTTTTTGAGACATTTTTTATGATTTGACAGGACCATCTCCAGATATAGATGTGGTTTTATCTATTTTGCTACAGAGCTCTATACCAACAGGACAGACTGGAAAACCAGCCACTTCTCTTCAGCAAATGCCTGGTGGTCCAGGACCTACCACAAGTGACCATTCGGGCTCTATCAAGACACGAATGAACAATGGACCACCTCACAGGCTTCCTAGAGATGGACATTCAGGCAAAAGAAAAGATCTTGACAGTATGTACCTTCAGCACCGCTGCCTTTTCTTATATCTAGCCACCAAGAAAAATCGACATTTATGTGCATGTGTCTCTTTTGTTCCATAAGCTCCCTAACATAGGTTAATTGAATGGTTTTGAAAGCTGACCAGTTGATCAATCAAATGCATCAGTTTTCCTTGTTGAAATTAAATCCACTTGTCTAATTTGTCACATTAGTGATATATTATTTAGGGGAGAGGCTTTATGTGCCACGATAAATCCACTTGTCAAATTTGTCACATTAGTGATATATTTAGAGGAGAGGCTTTATGTACAAAGGAAAATCCACTTGTCAAATATGTCACATTAGTGATATATTTAGGGGAGAGGCTTTATGTACAAAGGTGTTAAGAATTCTTCCTCTGGTTTTGAGTTATTGAGCACTTCCTAATTATAGATACAGCAGTAGCAGTCTTCTTTATCCAACTAAGAGTGTGTCCAGCTGGTGCATTTCTCTGTATTTGAACTTTTCTGCTTAGGCTGCTGCACCTGCATCTTAATCGCATGTTGAGTTCTTTGTCTGTGACTTTTGTGAGAGCTTCATATCCAGTAGCATCCTCTACTCTGGTCAGTGCAATTATGCTCCAGTCAGTTCCAGAAGAGTGGCCTTGAGCATCCAGTGTTTCAACATCATTTGTGATCGGGACTGAAAATAACACCCAGTTACTCTTTGAACAAATTCACGGTTAGGGTTGGAGAAATTCTCATGTTGCATTTCACTATTTCTTGACTTGGCCATATGCACACGTAGGATACATTCTTGACATATAGGTATAGATAACGGTTGTCAATGTCCATGCATGAATGCATGTTTTCATTAGAATATTTGAGTTCTTGATTTCTATAACTTGCACATTTCTAAAATAAGCTAATTTGCCAGACTATCCCTCGAGCTTTGTTTTGAATTTAAGTAGCTTCTCTATCAATATGCCTGATCAAATTACAGGTTTTGTTGCATATAGAATCATGTTCAAGTGCCCTTGTGCATCTATATTCCTAACATGAATGACATACTATGCCTCCAGGGCAAGAAGATGATGAATCGACGACCGTGCAGAGTCGGCCACTTCCGAGAGATGTTTTTAGACTCAGGCAAATGCACAGAAGCAGAGGTCGGAGCACTTCGCAGACGGGTTCAGCTGCATCCGGTGGAAGTGCATTCTCGGGCGACCAATCGGTTAGCACTGACTAACAAAATTTATTGAACATGCAGACGTTATCTTGACACCCTTCAATTGAGGAATCGTAATGGTTATTCTCTTTCTATATAACCCGAATTATGTTTCTTTTCTGGACAACTTTTCCTTTTGGCCTGTAAGCATCAATTCATGTATATATCGTTGTAAGGTTTGGAAATGGCTTATTTGCCATTACAATTTTTAAACCTCTACATGTAGCGCATTAAATACTTTTGCGTTTTTTCTTTGGTTACATACAAAAATTAATCTTGTATTCTATTAGTTAACAAAGATATACATCACCTCTAAAAACACATATGATAAAAATAAATTTTATCATACAAAAAAGTAATTGTCAATTTCTCCAGAAAAATTCACTTTATGCCCTAGGTTTTAGAAATTATTAAGTATCTGGGGCACTTTGCCTATTATATGGGTGATACTATATCTTTACCCACCTGGGGTTCATTATGGGTTTAGAAGATTTCATCCTAAATCAGATGGGTCTTTGCCTATTGCTTCTTTTCCATTGTCATGTCATCTTTTTCACACCTTCATGATAAAGATGGGGCCAAGAATTTTATAATAAACTGGTTAAATTTTTATCACACCTTCATGTTCTCTTTGCCCTCTCTGTGTATCTTCTTCCATTGTCCGTTGTCATCCTTTCTGTGCTAAGACTAACCAATATTAATATGTGCATAATACAAAAGTTTAGATGGAAATATATTTTAAGTTCATATTTGGAGAAATAAACACTAAAGTTTATTTATGAAAAAAAAAAAAAATCACCAGGACAGCTACTTGCTGGCTAGCCATGCCATATGTCGGTTAGGTATCATCAGTTTAGCGTTCCACTAAATCTTCCTATTAACAGAGTATTAACAGGTCGACAACCATCGACAGTAGCAATATGAGTTAAATTATCTTTGGGACAGTCTTACCAA
Source organism: Musa acuminata AAA Group (assembly GCF_036884655.1). Lineage (NCBI taxonomy): Eukaryota > Viridiplantae > Streptophyta > Magnoliopsida > Zingiberales > Musaceae > Musa > Musa acuminata. The sequence continues at coordinate 12,385,152 of NC_088357.1, read as the reverse complement.
TGCCCGTCTCACCTTACCTGCCTGGTGATTGGATTCCTCCATTGTGATGCCACGAACGGGCTGTGAGCTCACGGGAAAAGCTATTGTCTATCCCTCGACGCTTGGAATGATGACGATGACATTCTCAGTTGCATACTGCACAATAACAAGAATCCCCCAAAAGAATACTGATGAGAGAACAAAATACGAATGTTCCACATTCGTACATGCAATAAAATAGATGGCACCGTCTCAGTGTAACAGCTGCTGCTACCCGCAAGAACAGAAAGGGGTCAAAATGATCAGAAGATCCCAAGTCCATCTGTTCTCAGACAAAAGGAGCAGAGAGAAGATGTGAAGAGGATGCCCTACGATCAGAAAATAAGGGTGGGTACAACATAAAACATGCTCCCTCAGGGCTGCAAACCCATGGTTGCAGATGTACTGGGCTCGTGACCGTGCACCCTGAAGCGATAGATGCAGGTCAGAGCAGCACTCCCATGGTTGGAGGTGAAGTCGAGCCGAACCATGTTGACGACGTCGCCGGAGTCCCTCGCCTCTACATCGAACGTTTGTGTGTTGCTCTTCTCGAGGTCGTAGGAGAACTCAGTTAAGGCAAAAACCTTCTTCACACCACCAGATGGGTCTTCCTCGGAGGATTCAAACCAAGCAGAGACCTGGCAATCTTTGGGGGCACTCGATCTGTCGTAAGCCACACTCTGCATACCATACACGTTCCAAGAAGGGACATCAGGAGTCAGACTCATGATGCACGTTAGTAATCCATATGTGGAGATGAGCTCCAAGGAGAAGTAGCAAAGCAAAGAACAAGATAAGGTTTCACTAGAAATAATCATACCACACAAACATGAGAGGCCAACTAAGAATTGCAACTTCTAGAAACACAAGATTTGTTGCTGCGTATAAGATAAAAAGCATGAAGCCCTCCTAAGCATCATCCTTCTTCGGATATTAGAGGAACGTATGGTAGATTTTAGAAAAAACAAACGAATGATGATGTGCAGGGTTCAACAAAAAAAAAAAAAAAAAAGGTGATTTCTTTTAAGTTTGAGAACCTGAATGATCATATGAATCCATGTTCCTTCCAGCTTCTTCATGAGTGCTTTGTTTATTGGGATCCTTGATTCGCTCAGTTTCCAAGATCCAACCATTCAGTCTCATACTTCTATTTTAGCCAAGTTTCAGAGGAACTGCTTAAAAGGCTATGCAGTCATATTATTAGAAACTGCTTAAAAAGCAACACCAACTTTCAGATTCCTCCTCGCTACTTTATTCATGTTATGTCTATGTTATTGTTCTTCCTGATTGTTACAGACAAATTCACAGCAGCTACTGTACCACTCGATGGCACAGCGATTAATGCAATTTACTGTGAGAAACTCAATTGACATAAAGATGGCATCTTTCATAGTCCTAAATCATGTGTAACAAGAAAAAGTTGTAGCTTTGATCCTCAAACAGTATTAATTTAGTTAAGGTTCCTATATAAAACAAGTAGTATCTGAAAAGATCTTAAAGATTTCCAAACAACAATATTCATCATGGAACAATGTTTAATCCACCGCTTATCATTGGACGCCTGAGACACTTCCAGAAAAGGAAAATCAAACAGTCTTCTTAATTTTACCATAAGATCACAATTTTGTAAAAGTTAGATGACTGTTATAATCAAACCTACAATTAAGCACAGCTGTCTCACATCCTAGTAAGTTTTGATTTCCATATAAAACACGGTAGCTCTTAGCTTGTGCATTTCAACAAAATAGAAGTACATGATTTGTAATTATAAGCAAAAGGAATCTGATGTAGGAACCATGTGTTGCATTTTTTCAAATCTATGTTTAATTTATATAAGCTATCTCTCTTACCTTGAAATTATTTCAAATATTTTACCTTTAAGAAAGCTGATACGAAATTTGAATTTCAAAATAGTCCTTATGCAAAAGGTTGACAAGCAACATATAGGAAGCGACCTACTCATTAAAAGATTTCAAGGTGTCCAGGGCTCCAAGCAAGCAAATGGGTAACAAGCTGCATATAAATGGCAGTTGTAATAAGAGAAGCACAGTATAACCTCAGTCAAAGCAACATAACTGAAAATGAAAACAGTTTAAGCGTTTCATTTTCTTGCATTGCCTCATAATTGACAAAAGGAATTACAAAATCAAGGCACTAGATCCCCATTCAGGACGTATAATTATTAGTCCCAAGTAAATCGACATTAGGTGGTTCCACCTGTACCACTCATGCTAATCATTCTAGGAAAGTGTAGGTTAAACGCAACACACCGACAAATAAAAAAATAGATAGAGACGCATAATAGAGGCTCAAACATTTTATGGCTGTATGAGAATCATCATTAATGTAAATGGAAAACTAGAATGCAGCAGGAGCAGAAAAAAAATTACCTTAGAGACATGCTCCAGCGTGACAGCCTCAGGTATGATCCCTGTTCTTAGCTTAATTTCAACAAATCCACTGCTTCCTTGAAGAGGAAAACACTGGCCAGGTTCTCCAAAGCTAGGCTCCAGCATCTTGTTTGCACTAGCATGAACTCTGTTACGACCTTTAGCAGTTGTGAACCAACCGTTACCTTTGCCAAAACCATAGGGCTCTGAATGCCTAACCACCTTGGCCCCACCAGAAGCTAAAGCATAATCAACCCTTCCAAGACCATCAGCTGCATGCTTTTCTATCTCTTTCCAAACAATATCCCTGGCAAACATCCTAATGTGATCCAAATCCAAATTCATATTACTATCGTCTACACCTTTACTGTTTTTTAACTCAGTCAGAAGAGTTTCAAATTCTTCCCTTGATAGCAGATCCTTGTCCTTGAATTCGCCCAAAGACTTGTCCAAAGAATCAGTTTTAGCTGCCAACTTCTTCAACTCCTCCTCAAACAATGTTCCTTTTTTTTCGACTTTCTCCAACAATTCTTTGGTCAAAATCCCTATCTCACTTCCAATTTTCTTATCTACTACATCTAGTTGTACCTGCAACATCTTAGCAGTCTTCTTTAAAGATATCTCAACTTCAGAAATCCTGCTTTCATAATCAAAAGCAGCAAGTGAAGAGTTCGCATTGTCTCCTATGCTGAAACTCCATCTCCAAATAGTCTGCCCCAACCATACGAGGACTGCAAGAAGCAAGCAGTTCTTGGTAAGGACACTAATGACAGTTTGCCACTTGGATTTCCCAGGTTTTGGTGCTGCTTTCTTGTGCCGTGGGGATCCTGTGGATGAAGCAATCAACCGCTTCTTCAACTGTGAATAATCTTTTCTTCTCTCAATCACAGATTCTCCCCTTATCGTATGGCTTAGATCCTTCCCATTAACAATCCCATTTATCGCCCCTTCAGCAAGCCCATCGGCACTCACCCTCTTCTCCACGACCACCATCGTTCTCCTCTTTGCATTCGATTTTGTGTCTGCATCTAAACTCAGAGATGCACCATTATTGGTGGCCGGCGATGCCGCGATTGCTGCAGCAGTGGAAGCAGACATCGCCGCGCTTTGGTACTCGCACGATGATTCGAAAGGAAAACCCGCCTATAGCTTAGAAACAACCTAAAACATTCAAAAGAAGTGACCCAGTCAACCCCCAATCGTACGAAAGCCAAGCAAACAAAATCAGAAAAAAATCAAGCAGATGATCAAATCGCAAAATCTAAAGAATCTCACGTAAGCAAAAGATACTATGAAAAAAAGAAGAATTTTTTACTAAAATCACAAGAAAACAAAACGGAAAAATATTGTTTTCCAAAAAAACAATCAAATAAAGGGTAGCACGAAGCACTAACAAGAAACCCTAATCTCCATAAAACACAGAAAGAAAGAATAGGTCAAAGAACCAAACAGATTGTGCTGAAACCCAAATGACTACTGAATTCCACGAAAATCAGACGAATCCAGAGTAAGAATATGCAACGAAGCGAGAGAGGGAGACCGCTTGAGGTTAAGGCTGATCTCCAACAGCGGAGGCCAGAAATAGAGGAGGAAGAACACGACCGGAGTCGTACAACGGATCGGAGATGAGAATGGAGAGGGATGTGGGCGGAAAATTACCTAGAAGGTTCGATCCGCGTGCGTCGTCTCGTGCACTGCGAGAGGAAGTCTCGTCGATCGGGCGGGAAAACGACACAGGAATTGGGGCCGAGAGGAGGAAGGAGATTGGAATTATCTCGGCCCTCCTTTTGGGTTTGGCAGTACCGTTATTTGGTGATCGCTCGAAAGAGGGCCGAATAGAATCCAAAGAGAGAGAGAGAGAGAGTACCGCTACTCGTGTCCTTACCCGCGCCGTGATTGGTGAATACGGCCGCCTTAATTGGGTTCCACGTAAAGGTCTCATCACGTCTGACGGCGGTAGCTTCAGTTATTAACCATGTACGAGTACGAAAATGACAAGCGTTCTTCGGTTCTTAACCACGTAACCGCCAACCCGCCATGTGGTTGGACAGAAGTGGTGGCCACACCTGTGGAGCCCACCATGTGCAATTCACTACCTTATGGCAGAGATCAATGGGGTATCCCGCCGCATGAGTCGGTCGCACATAACGACGTCATCAATGGGACGCACTTTAAATGGGCTAACTACTTTCTAAAGGAAAGTAGATACGCGAATGACTCATAAACGGGTAAAGAATGTCTTGCTCTTCTTTTGATCCGAAAGCTTGCTGTTCGTGATCGGTTTACGGGTACCTCAGAATCTACCGCTCTTGCTGTCGTTGGCCACGGGTGGCTGCATGAGTGGGTCCCAAATTCGGTACCTCGAGTGAGCCGTCGAAGGTCGAATACCCATTGCTGTTATTTTAGTCCAAAAACATTCTCAACGAACCCGCATCTACTACCGTCTCATGGTTGCAGCACAAGTGGGACGCGCGTGAAGGGCCCAGCACTGCCGTAATGCAGGTAGATTTGGTGTGGGGTACATACTGGTTTTCTTTTAATGGATAAATGATTAATACTAGATTTAAAATATTATAATAAATTATTTAAAATTGTTTACTGATACCTATAAAAACATCAATCACTACTCTCAAAATATTTATTTATATATTTGATAATTATGTAAATTCTGTGAACAACATCATCAAGGATTTGTGATTTTGTTATAATAACATATAACAAACATCTCATATTCATCATTTATCATTTATTATACATATATAATTTTATTAAGTTTTTATTTATTTATTATACTCACTTAAACATGGAGACCTTATCTGACTCATTTAAACAACACACCTCCCAAACCTATTTTGTTTTAGTGAAGTTTGGGATGAGTTGAGATGAGAAAACAAGTACTTGAGTTATGTTCATAATCAGATGCCTTGAGAAATAGTTAGTACTGAGTTCATATTGCCATCGAATTTACATGATTCTTAACAGGCTTCATCTCTAACCTACAAGAGAGAGAGAGAGAGAGAGAGAGAGAGAGAGAGACATCATTATCTTTCTCTTTGTTGTCTATTTGCCTTGAATAAGCTGTGTGATGAAGTTATTTCTTAGCTTACAAGATGAGGATGCAAGTGCTACTGTCTTCTCTTCAACATGCGTTGCACCTTTTCACTACAAATGGCTCATGGCACAATTTTGCCAAGATATCTTAAACTAGTTGATACATCCATTAGTTTGATGCTTTGAGTTTGAGCCATGCCCTAAGAATAAATTGTTCCACCTCTCCTTACATTTGATTTTTATTTCTTTCATTTTGTTTTTGTTCTTCGTTTTTTTTTTATTGTTCTACATAAATGTCACAAGTAATTGTTCAAAGATTAATTTACAAATCAATTTCATAAATCTTCAATAGAGGAAGGATGAATCTTAAAAATAATTTTAAAAATTAAATTTATAAGAAAATTACATTATCCTTTTTTTTCAACTTTGGATGATAATCCCTTTTTCTACTATGCTTATACTTTTTCTATTGAGGCTTATATCTCGATCTAAGTATCAATAATTATATCGTTGATTAAGATTTCTCATGAAAAACTCCATATTTTGATCTGAATGGAGTCCTATGTTTTTATAATTTATGCAAAGAACTCTCCATATTTTCAGAATAGTCATCATATTTAGGTCCAATAATAAAAATATTATAATTCTATTTAAAAATACTATAATTTATCAATGGTCTTTTTCAGTCCCATTCTTCTACAACAAGAAGAAAACACATATCACAATTAATGGGCATAAAAATTATAAGGTCTTAAAGTTAAGTGAAGAATGATGATTTATCATATTATTATTTTGACATATGCCAAATACCAAGTTAGCTATCATCCGAAATCAGCGAAAAACTTTCAAATGTATTTTACGAAACCCGAAAACCTATAATTATATTGATAATTAAGGTTGATTTGATTTAAATTGGTTAAGACTCAGCGTAATATTTTTGAATATGGTTATAATAATTTTTGTCCAGTAATATAATAACTAGTTTTATCGGTTCGATCGAGTTAGTTTTCGATAGGAATATGAAAAATTAAAGGTGTCTGTTGTCAATTAGGGCATTTTGGTGTTGGGAAAAGCAATGAGCTCGGTGATCTCAAAATTAAAGGTGTATGTTTTTTATTATTATTTAATGATATTGATTGATATAAATCAAAATGCTATTTTTAGGTCTTAAATATCATAATAAATGTTATTTTCCTGATAAATACATCTCAACTAAGTCTTTTTTGTTTCTCCACTTGTGGGAACAGAAAAGAGATTGGACACGTAGTTAAGCCATCTTGTTCGACAAAATAACCACAGCAGTGATCACAACCTTACATACTTGTCTTCCCTACCCGTCTGTGTTTACCCACTGTGAGAAGGGTTGGTCCACAGGTGGCTCCCGCTGTCCTTGCCTTCACCGGGTAGGTAGCATCGCTGCTGCGTCATAATCACAATAATTTCGAGTGAAGATTACGATTCCGCTCGTTTTAGTTACACCACTCTCTACCTGATCCCATGGTAAGTCTTTTGTGGACCCCGTCGTGTATCTCCCAGTCCAAAGATAGGTGGGTTGAAGTAACGTAAACCGATAGCGTTAAGAAGAATCTCACGATCTCAACGGCCGATTCTTGGAGCACTCATCTCACGACTCATTCAGTCGGACATACAGGAGAGAGGTAAAAAATAAGTCGCACTCGGAGGAGACGCCCACCACGCCAACCACGACTCCCGTCGTCCTCTTCTTGGTTTCCGGTTTGGGGATTCCTCGCTACAATCCCTCGATCCAGCACACGCCCATCTGTTGTTCCTCCTCCTCCTCCTCTCCGCTGCCGCCGAAGACTTCTCTCGAGCCAGCTCCGCTGCGAGGTACTTCCCATCCCGCTTGATGACACCATTTGTTGAAATATTGCTCTTCTTTCGTTATCGCAATCGGTGGGTTAGATGTGTGGGGATTGGGCCGGGGATGCAGTCGCCGTGAGGAGCCCTCATGTCGGCTGGTTGAATGCCCCTCCGTTGTCTTGGTCTTTTGCTGTTTTGCCTGTGAACTTATTTGATTTGGTTTTGAGTGTTTTGACGGAGCTGAAGTTTCAAATTGCTAGAGCAGTATCAGTTCGTTCAAGGAATCTTACTTAGGGTTCGATACCTGAGAGTGATTACATAGAAGAATTGATTATGAATGCTTCTGGACAATTCTTTAGGTTCTTTGAGCTTCTGGAATCGAATGTAAACAGACTTGCATCATAATAATGCGTCCAATTCAGGTATCCTAGGTGCTTAGGATCATATGTGACCTTAATCGAGTGCGTTGATCTTCTTAGTTCTAGCTTCTTTGATTCTGCCTGTCCTTTTCTATTAAGTTGATGGTGTCAACACTTTTTTTGGTCCTTGTTTATCCTTTTTGGTGGTGTCCGTCGCAGTGACTGGACAGATAAGTCCCAGTGGCCATGGCCTGTATAACCGGTGGCCTCACTCTCATTTTGTGGACAGCTCGAAAGTGAATTGACTTCACTTCGAGACTGTGTGACACAGATTGATTCACTTGCATCGGGTCCCTTCTCCAACTTAATACTTTGGATGAGAGCTTTGTGTGGGTGGGATGCACTTGGTATGTGTGTTTGTTGTGCATGGTATTGCTTGCCTTTTGCTCTCTCTCTTATGCATGTGAATGTGGATTGCTTAACCTTGTGATTCTGCTGTATTTTTAGGGGACGGATGGAACGTGTGTTATAAAAGGTCCCAAGGAATCTCATTATACCAATTTTGCTTGCTTGGTGCACTGGAGATCTTTGGTTGCGGCCGTTCTCTTTCTTTCCCAAAGTTAGTTTGCTTTCAAATTTAGATTGGATGTCAAATAAAAGAACAGCGAGTCCAGCTGTTGTTTGACAACAGTTATTCTTGTTTCTATTGCTACACATTTCTTGGGCCCAGCTCAAAAGGAAGAACTAAAACCATTTTTTGTTGCGAAAATTTGATGACCCTCATGTCTAAAGACACTTCTTGAGGAGTTATGCTTCTGTTCACCATGGAGAGAGGCCTTATGCTTCTGAATCACTTTCTGGTAGGAAAGATAATATTGCTAATCCTATCTGTTGAGTATGATGACCACTGACCGATGCCAGATTTGGCTGGAACTATTCAGCTATAGTTGTACTCCCCTAGTGTTGCAGATGTCTTGTTCGATAGACTGTAGTAGTTGCAATAAGTCTGCAACTAGGTTATCCTGATCAGGATTTTGGTTTGTGGAGATCTGGCTGTTCTGTTCTTCTTTAGTTCCTATGGTTTCTAAGATCATGTTCTATAACTCTTTGTCTCGCTTCAACATTTCCCTCTTGTAGGAATTCACTAACGGGGTACTTGTTTGGCTGCAGATTTTCCAGAATCTGGTTATGGCACTAAAGTTCTACAGGTATCAGGCAGAGCTACTAGTCAAGAATTACTTGCTGGCAGATCCATACATTTCATATACTTCGGTGCTAGGTGGCATTTTTCTCTGCAAGATGGTAAGTACTGCTGCATGTTCATGATAGAAGTACCTTTTGTTTTTGGTTTGATAATGATTCTTATCATGAAGATAATGTTGCAAAATTCATTGATGATTCATAATTATCCACTTGGAATCTGGAAAAGTGGAAACATGTATACTATCTAATATCTATACATGTTCCACTTGCATACCTTTAAATCTAGCTTCTTTTGCTGTATGAGCACAGTTTATAGTACAACATGTAAAAGTGTTCCAAAATGTCTGAAAAGAGTTGTCAAAATTCAAGCAAAACTTGAAATAGTTAAATTCAATTAGTACATGTTTACTACCTTGAAACATAAGCAAATCCACGAGTAAAACTTGTGGAAAATGATAGCTTTTAAAACAGGTCGTGTCATGTCAAAATACTCGAATGTGCATGATAAGGATTGGAAAAGAGAGAGAGAAAAGTCATGCTTGCTGAGCCCACTCAAATACAAAATTTGGTGGACAGCTTCTTTCTTTATTTCTACTAAGACATTAATGCTTATCACCAGCTAGGGGGCTTTTATGTTCTTTTTCACAAACATTATAACAGAGATTAAATATGTGATTTGCTGAAACTGTCTTCATCCATTCAAGTTAGTGTCGAGTACTTTTGTTATTCACTTCTGACTTTGTTGCAAATCCATGTCTTTGTTGGCTACATGGATCTTTTCCCACTATTGAGTTCTGTGTAGGGATCTTTATATGTGCTGATAAAAATCTGGTGCTTTTTCTTCTTTTTTATTGGAATCTAGTGAAGCATACACAATTCATAATGATGTCCATTTGTTCATTTTACAGGCATATGATTTTACCCAGTTCATCAGTTCTTTTTACTTCAAGGGTTACAGTTCCCTAACAAAGATCCAACGGATTGATTGGAATAATCGGTATTTTGTAGTTGACTTCTATGCAGATCTTTTTTGTTTGTCTCACTGTGATTATGAGTATCATATCAAAATTTACATGCAGGGGTATGTCTAGCATCCATGCTATCTTTGTAACAATAATGTCAATTTACTTGGTGTTCTGCTCCGATCTTTTCTCTGATAATACAATCAACCTACCCATTACATTCCGAAGTTCATCTCTCTCTACATTTGGGTTGGGGGTAATAACTTCAAATTTCATTATTTTATAAGAATCTGTATCTATCTTTTATTTCAGTCTGAGTAATCTGCTTGTTGTGAATTTACTGTCACATGCACAGGTCTCTGTTGGGTATTTTCTTGCAGACCTTGCTATGATAGCTTGGTCATACCCTTCACTCGGTGGAATGGAGTATGTAAGTCATGTTTTAAATTTTAAAGTGACATTTTCTCATTTCACTGAACATGATCCTGTCACATTTAGTTTGATCATGATCTTTTATTTTTCAGAAATATACGCTGCTCATGTTAGAAACTTACTGCTAAATTCTTATAATTGCCCCAATTTTAACCAAATTTGTAGTGATATCTTTGACTTTTCTAGTTCTCCATAAATGATGAAAGCTTTTTCAGGTTCTCCACCATACACTTTCAGTGATTGCTGTTGCTTACACCATGCTGTCTGGGGAAGGTCAGTTTTACACATATTTGGTCCTTATCTCTGAGATAACCACCCCGGGAATTAATTTGCGATGGTAAATGTTCCAAAATCAATAAAAAATTGCCTGTAACATATTTGGAAGTCCTAATTTCTAATTCTTAAGCTTCCTGCTTTGTCAAGGTTTCTTGACACTGCAGGAATGAAGAGGTCTCAAGCCTATCTTGTGAATGGCGCCATGGTGTTCTTGGCATGGCTGGTAAGTGGGAAGTCTGACTTGATTTGCTACACTAAATCATTAACAATTTTTTTTTTAGTTTTAAACCCAAAAGCAATCCTTTCTTGATTTATAGCTAGTTTTTGTTACATGACCTAATGGCAGTACCTGTTGCTTTTTCTTAAAGCCATCTCGTCACTGATTCCAGATTATGCAGCCACTATGGGATGTGTTTTCCCATTTAATATGAAGTACCATTTAGATTAGATATTGTTACTATTAACATGCAGTGCTTATGTACTCATTCTGTAACCATGGGACCATAACTGTTATATGAATTATGAACATGCTTTAACAATTATGTGCTTCTTCTTATCACTTTCATGAAGCATCACAAATTTAGATGAAATAACAAAATTTAAACTTAAAAACACATTACAGATAGAGAGCTATCTAAGTAAAACAAGGGAAAAGATTATAGCAGAACCAAGAGGTGCAATTATGTCCCAAGGTGCATTAGATTCTGGGAACAGGTGTGAGGCAAAGCATGCACCTTAAGGAGACAAGGAGCACTTAGTGTTGCTCATTTATGAAAAAAAGCTTTTGGGCTTAAATTGCTATCAGACACTGTAAATGATGTTGAACATAAACAAGGATCTAATGCCGTTGCAGTGTTGGTACTACACCATCAGGGAAACTGTTAAAATATAAATAACCATAATGACACTGACGAATTGTTTTTGTTCACCAGATGCTGCATCACCTTGTACGTACTACTTCATTCCAAAACCCAGACATCAGGAGTCTGCCAAAACAAATATTTACACGGTTTTATTTTAGCTGCATAACACATTTCTTTTAATTTTCATGTGAATCTTTTTCTTTTCTTCATGATGTGATCTTGCATTCTCAGTCCATTAAGTCGTTATGTCATGTCTATGTAACCTTGATGACAGTTCATCTTTTCTTTGTCATAGGTTGCAAGGATTTTATTGTTCATCTACTTGTTTTACCACATTTTTCTGCATTATGATCAGGTATGTGTTTTTTTGCTTTTATTGACTTAAATTTGGTGTAGCTTGATTTTTTTTGTTTTAAACCTCTGGCAGGTCAGGCAAATGCGTAGCTTTGGCTACCTCCTAATTTTTGTGGTACCATCAGCACTGGCCATCATGAACATAATATGGTTTGGGAAAATTTTAAAAGGGCTGAGGAAAGCCTTGACCAAGGGAAAATAGATGATGTATCAGGTGTTTTCTTTTTTCCTGTATAAATTCTTGTTTTTCTTAGTTAGTTCCTTTTTATTGAAACTAAGAGAATGTGAAACTTAAAAGAACAAATCGCCGAAGCTAATGATCAGAAAGATATGATGTCAAAAAGTCCAGTTATCCTTTTTAAAAAAAATATTTATTTTTATGTATCTATTGTATTTTCTTTTGATATGGACATAGACCTGGCTTCACGTCTCTGTTAGTAACAATCTAGTGAACATATGGATTGCTGACTCCAAAATTTATATAAGAAACAACTGATGCAATTTAATTCATTCGACTGTGACACAATAATACTATTTGAGTTTGTTGTAGTATTATGTAAAAGAGATTGATGTATTTTGCATTATGTACCCCTGCTGCGGTATGATATTTTGATGTTTTTATCCAGCCCTAGCATATGGATTTGATATTTCTTCCCTTGTCATATTGAACGCATAAGCATGCCAACGCTTCTCTTGGTAAAGATTAATGGCATAAATTAGAGACTGGTGTATGTTTAGCTTCCTAAATTTTTCACAGCTGCCCATGTTGATCAGCGTTGAAATTTTTTGATTTACTCTTATTGTAAGTGTTACTTCTTGTTCTTACACTTGCCTGATGCTGTAGTCTACCGCTTTATTTATCATGATGCCTTCTATCTGAGAATGTTTAATTTTAAACCCTAATGATATGATTTATATATATATTTTTTCTTAAATTTTCAGATTAAAGGTTTTTCGAACTCCCAATTGTTTGTAGTTAGTGGTTACTTTTACCCCTTATTATCGTGTCTGCACATCATTTGTTAAGCGGCTGGATCAACGAGATATATATATATATATATATATATATATATATATATATATATATATATATATATATATATATATATATATATATATATATATGAGAGAGAGAGAGAGAGAGAGAGAGAGAGAGATGATGTGGTCGACATATCGACCACTTACGTTGATGTGGCGACACCTCAGTTGAAGGACATATCAACTAACTACCCATCATGATTGCCACTTGGACTTGAAACGATCGATGAGTTAATGAGGCCTGCTAAGTACACTAGATGAGTGCCACGCGGATGAAACCCAACAATCTCGGGTTCGAAACAAGATGAAGATGGTGATAGTTATGGTTATACTCCACGCCTTCCATTATTGTACGAACTATGTATTGAGCGGATGTAATGATTGCAAATGACCATTATAAAAAGGAGCCCCCAAGTATATTTTGACACATTGATCCTTATTAACCAACCTGTCTGATTAGAATTTTAGAGGGGCATTTGTTGGGCATCCAGTTTTGTAGGGTTTGGACATTACTTGAGGTTAGCTAGGAGAAGGATAAGGTTAGATCCGATTCGACCTCTAAGTTTGATAACCAAAATCTACTATAACAAATTAGCGTTAGGAGGGCAAATCATATCTCAAGGAAACTTCACAAGGTCAAGTTGGCCAAACCTCGATGAGTTAGAATCCTCCCATACATATGATATGATGTATATGAATTTTATATATGATGTTAATGTATATGAATAAGATGATTATCATGAGATAGTTCTAAGCATATTATGTTAATGTATGCATTGTATAACAATAGATTTATATAAATTGAATTGAAATTGATTGAAATACATAAATCTATATCATAATGTGCGGTATGAGAGTACACATATATGTTATCACATGCATATGAGAGTGCATGTACATATTATAATATGCGATATAATTACGTGCGATGTGAGAATGCATGGATATGATATGATACGTGATACACGTATATATTATGATATATGGTACGATAGTGTATGTATATATTATAATGTATGATATAAGAGTGTACGTATATATCATGACATGCAATACGAGAATATTTATATATGTTATAAAATGTGATGCTAAAGTTCATGAACGAATTATAATTCCTCGTTACTTGCACTATGAATTTACTTAAATGGGAGCGTTATGATTTATTTGAAAGCAAAATTTTACCTCATTCTTATGTATCTATCATATTATGATACATATGTCATAAAAAGTTTTATGCATTTGTATACATGATGTATGGGAGTGCATGTATCTATGATTAAATATAATATAAAAGTTCATTGATGTATTATAATTTTCTATATCATATTTTATAAACTATTCTTATATATGTGTATTCTAATTTACTTTAAATCAAAAGTTTACTTTTTATTATACATTGATCATATTATGAAATACTTTATGCATTTGTATATTGAACGTGCCGTGTGAGAATACACGTACCGATATATGATATAGAAGGTCATGGACATATAATAATTGCATATTATATGTTCTATGACCTACGCATAAAATAAAGTTTTATCTTTTGATTATGCATCCTTCATGTTGCAAGGTTACTCATTGCTAAAGAGGCTATAAAGAAAGTATGTTCATAATGAAATATTTAATGCATGTAACTTTAAAATGTTACAAATATGATATGATATATATTCACCTTAATATATTAAATTAAAATTTTATATTTATTGAGTTATCACTCATTTTAGACCCTATTTTATAGGTAAATACACTAGTAGTTCATTACTATGGTGTCTTTAGGAGGTGAAAAGATGTATAGTCATGCTAGGGTAGATATAAATGACGACCTGTGGATATATTTGGTGTATGTAAATTTTAGACTTGATATGCATGTGTAGTGGTTTAAGTTTATGTGTTTACAACAATATCATGTAGGGAAATATAGGGGTGATATCATATGCATAGCGAAAAAACATAAAATAAAAATCCTAAATTTCCCAAAAGGTATTCATCGTCATGCGAAAATTGATACGCAAAAACCCACGAAATTGAAAACCAAGTGTGAGATAATTATGTTACATAGGGAGATTGTATATTCCTGAATTCTTGTAGATATGTGGGAGAGGATGAATAGGTCAAGCGTCATCCTCTCTAGCGGTGATCTACACGACAAGGGCTACGAAGATGCTCCTCAAATCACTGCCCAAATCTCCACACCTATTGGTTGAGGAGGAGAAGGGAAGAAGAGAATGAGAGGTGATAACAAAAAAGTCTAACCTATGATCTTTTGACTCTCTCTTATTTATAAAGCCCATTGTCAACTTAACTTTAATGAATCCTACCTTAATGGGTATTGGATCTCTATCCAATTACCCAAGCCTATTAGATTAGTGAGTTTTTATCCAATAATCTCTTATTAGCTCTTATTGGATCTCATCTATATGATCCAATAATTCAGGGGCTTAATGGATATTCAATAAGATAAGGGTTCCAACGGATACCTCATATCCGAACCTCTACTCATCACAATACCTACCATATGTGTGTGACCCTCTAGGCCCAATATCGAGCTAGCCATGAGTCATATATGTCAGAACTCCTTCTAGCTCAGTGAATTATTATCTCCATAATAATTTACTCGATTCATCAACTACGGACGTACTAGGCCACTACACCGTAGTCCCTAGACGATACATATGAATCTAATCCTTTGGACCTATTTGTCCTCAGTTATCATGTACCTATAGTTCCTCATTCATCTAATATCCTAGAGATTGTATACCGGGCATGGTACTATCAGGCCCATACGGTTTCTCCTCGAGTCTCACTTTAATCGGATTCTCCCGGTGAACTCTTTCTCTCTCAATCCGAATAATCCTAGTCAGGGATTTGTTTGAGCAAGAACACATGAGATATTTCTTTCATGACACCGAGAGTGGATGATCCTCTATCGACACTTAATAGCCCTCGTAAGGTTGGCTATCACTTTCGATGACCGGTTGTGCTAGATTTGGAACATCCAGACTTATAAGTCTGGTATCAAAGAGTGGAGTACTCATACAGGACATCCTTGGTGTCTCAGGTCTAAGGATTAGATACACCATTGAGATTACAGAAATCATTATTTGATAATATGACATCATCAACCATCCATCATTCCGTGGTTAGATCAATCAGTGAACTCATTCTCCATTGAGCACATGCATTCTATCCCTAATGTCCCCACACAAGCAGCTATGAGACAAGCTGCTTTCATCATATGTACGGGTATACAGTACACTAGTCTGTCCGGTTATCTTGATGTCCCTCTTGAGCAACCTATGACCGGGATTATTTAGGATCTTTATTTAAAGGCGAATCAGTCTTATTATCGTGATCTCATCACGATCCAATTCTCATTGCACAGATCCATGGATATCACAATATATTCATGCAACAAGCAATATAAAGTGATAAAATGTCAAATAATATAATAAGTAAAAAGAATGCATATCATGTCACATGTGTCATCACTCATGTAATTAACTTGTAGGACACCTATGACTAGCACAAGGCTCATCTTCATTTTTAACGAAGTCATAAGATTTGATCGCCTCATCAAATCTTATGTTCTAACTTTGGTAAGCTTGCTTTAGTCCATGGACCTAAGCAACCTACATACCTTATTTGGACTATCCTTGGACACAAATCCCTTAGGCTATATCATATACACCTCATCGAGGTTGCCGTTGAGGAACTTGATTTTCACGTTCATCTATCAAATCTCATAATCATAGTGTGCTATAATAGCCAACAGAATTTAGATGGATTTTAACATGACTACAGGTGAGAATGTTTCGTTATAGTCAACACATTGCCTTTGACAATACCCCTTAGCCACTAGCTTTACTTTATAGGTCTCTACATTTTTATCTGCTATGATATTCTTCTTGAAAATTTATTTATAACCAATGGGTACAATACCCTTAGGTGTATGAACTAGGTTCCAAACCCTGTTGGAGTACATAGAATCCATCTCAGAATTCATGGCTCCTTACCACTTCCTAGAATCTATACACGTAATAGTCTCCTCGTAGGTCTGAGTATCAATATCCTTAACATCCTCTCCTCTAATATTTACCACATATCTCTCAAGAGGATAGGATACTCTACCAGACCTATGTAAAGTTGAAACTTATGTGCTAGGTAACTGAACAAAATCTAGCTGTGGAATGATGCTTGAGCTAGGTTCTCCAACCTCACTTAACTCTATCACGCTCCCATTATCTCCACCAAGAATGTATTACTTCTCAAGGAACACTGTTCTCTTGGCTACAAAAACCTTTTGATCCTCGGGATGATAGAAATAACACCCATAAGTTTTCTTAAGGTATCTCACGAATTTGTACCGCTCCATCCTAGATTCCAACTTATCGAAGTTATGTCTCTTAATGTGAGCAAGGCAATCCCAAATCTTAACAACCTTAAGATCAAGCTTTTTTCCTTTTCACATCTCATATGTAGACACTACCGACTTAGTTGGAACTCTATTCAAAAGGTAAGCTACGGACTCTAGGGCGTATCCTTAAAATGAGATAGATAGGTCAGTGAAACTCATCATGGACCGCACTATATCTAACAATATGTGATTCCTCATTTCAGATAGACCATTGAGTTGAGATGTATAGGGAGGTGTCCATTGGGATAGAATCTCATGGTCCTTGAAGAATTGGGTGAACTATATACTCAAGTACTCACATCTTCGATCTGATCGAAGAGTCTTGATACTCTTTTTAGTTTGATTCTCAACTTCATTCTTATACTCCATGAATTTCTCGATGGTCTTAAACTTATACTTCATTGAGTATACATGTCCATACATTGAGAAATCATTAGTAAAAGTAATAAAGTAGGAGTAACCACCTATGGCATGAGTTAACATGAGACCACATACATCACTATGTATGAGTTCCAACAACTTAGTGGCTCTCTTTCTAGTTCTACTAAATGGAAAGTTGGTTAGTTTTTCATGAAGACAAGGCTCACAAATTGCATATGACTCATAGTTGAATGGATTTAGGTATCCATCCTTTAGCAACTTTTGAATCCTTCCCTCATAGTTGAATGAATCTATGTATCCATCGATTGCGGATGTATTAGTTAACTACGCCATGGTCCCTAGACGATATAGAGGAATCCAATCCTTTGGACCTATATATCCTTAGTTACCATCTACCTATAGTTCCTAATTCATCTAATATCCGAGAGACCGTATACCGCGCATGGTGCTGTCAGACCCATACGATTTCTTCTCGAGTCTCGCTCTATTTAGATTCTCCCAAAGAATTCTTTCTCTCTCAATCCGAATGACCTTGGCTAAAGATTTGTCTGAACAAGAACACATTAGATATTCCTCTCATGATACTGAGAGTGGATGATTCTCTATCAACACTCAATAGCTCTCGTAAGGTTGGTTACCTCTCTCGATGACCGGTTATACTAGATTTAGAACTTCCAAATCTATAAGTTTGGTATCAAAGAGTGGAGTACTCATATAAGACATCCTTAGTGTCTCAAGTCTAAGGACCAAGTATACCATTAAGATGACGTAATTCGTGTCTAACAATGAGGTATCATCAACCATCGAACATCCTATGAGCGGATCAATTAGTAAACTTATTCTCTAATGAGCACCTGCACTGTAGCCATAGTATTCCCACACGAGCAATTATGAGACCAATTGCCTCCATCATATAAACGAGTATACAGCACATTAGTCTGTCCGATTTTCTCGATGTCCCTCTTGAGTAACTTATGACCAGGATTATTTATGGTCTATGTTTAAAGGTGAATCAGTCTTAGTATCGTGATCTCATCACGATCCGATTCCCATTGTATTGATATATAAATATCATAATATATTTATGAATCAAGCAATATAAAGTAAGAAAATATCATAATAATAATAAGCAAAAGGACTACGTGTCATATCACATGTGTCATTACTTATATGATTGGCTTGTAGGGCACCTATGACTAGCAGATCCTCTATCGACACTCAATAGCTTTCGTAAGATTAGCTGACACTCTAACATATATATATATATATATATATATATATATATATATATATATATATATATATAATTTTCTCAAAATAATTGTTATAAAATGGTAAAATAGGATAATAGATCGAATGTGGGAGAGATGAGTGAAAAATGAACATAATAGTGTTTTAATCTAAAAATACTTCAATATTCTTGGAAAAAAATTGTAAACAAAGTCCACCAAAACCCTCTGATCGGTGACGACCTGATTTCATTGACTCTACACATTGGATGTCCATTTGATGTGATGGCTTCCACAAACTATACCCCGGAAGCACGCCACCACCAGGGATCCGGCGACTCATTCGCATCATTACGACTAATTCTGTATGCCAATGGCGTCCTCGTATCATTATAGAGTGTTTGAAATGTATTAATGTTATTTGCTTTTTGAGCTGTGCGGTGGTGTATACATTGCTGGCATAAAACATGGACCAGCTAAACCAACTCGGAACGAGGGTCAAATCTATTACTATTTTTCTGTGGGTGTGCATGACAATTCATCGCACGTCTGCTACAGTCAAAGAAATGTGTTCGCAAGCAACGTTTCCTACACCCGCCGCCTACGCAACCTGGCCGTCACAGCAGTGGTGGCACGAGATAAACTCCATCCTCTCTTTTTGACCTCTCGATGTCTAAAGAAGCTCGGGCGCATCACTTGGGCCACAAGAAAATTTCTTCTTCTCAGACTTCCAATTCTTTTATAGGATGCGTCTTTGCGTTCACAACATTAGTCATCAAAATGAGAATTCTCTCGTACTCAGATTGATGGAGATCTCATGGACATTTCGTGAATTGTGATGAGAAACAAGTTGCACAAAACCAAAAATGTATCTACTCCTAGGTAGAGAAGGATATTCACATTTACTTGTAACCTAATTTAATTCCATATGTATTGTAGAAAAGTGGCTTACTCCATATAACCTCGCAAACCGTTGATGTGGTCGAGTATCCACAATACATATCACATCTAGGTGAGTGCACATCAAACCGACAAATCAGCGAGAGACTGACCGTTGATCTTGTGTTCGACGGTTATGATCATTGCAGATGATTGGTATTCCTTTATATATATATATATATATATATCATTAAATCACACCATCACGAAACCCCTACATAAATTATTAGATTTCGAACAATAAAAATGATAATACTAGTGATAACAATAGATATAATAATAATAATAAAACCGATGAAATCTGCTGGTACAAGAAAACAGCCACAAGCCCTCGTGGAATTTACGCCATTTAAAATTCCTCCCCATCCTCCGACAAGGCTGTGCGATCTCCAAGGGATCAAATCGTCGCCCGACCGACCCTGAGGAGTAGTGGACGGGCGAAGGCAGAGCCGGAGCTGCGAGGCGAAAAAGACGGCGAGTATTCAATCTCCTCGAAACCCCATCTCTCCTTGTTTCTTTGTTGGTCATCCGTCTTCCTGATTCTTGATTCCAAGATCGGCTTTACCGCTGGATCTTGGATCCATGCGTCACCTATTCTCCTCCATCCTTCTTGGATCCGGCATCCGCGCCATGGTTCTGAAGGATGAATCGGGTTTTGGAACATGGCATGCTTTTGGGGTGGGTTCTTGCGGTGGTAATCGCGCTGGAAATAGCTGGTGATAGGGGGTTCTTGGCTTTGAAATGGCATGCTTTTGCGGTGCGTCTTGGCTTTGGGAGGGGTTGGGTGCCGAGTTTTTCTTGCCGGGAGTTTAAAGTGTGCGCGACTTTTGGTGTTCTTTGTAATGATTACTGTGAAAAAGTTAGATTTATTGTCTAGGCTGGTTACGTCCTGATCTTGTGGGGCTGGAGAATCGATTCGTGATGGGAAATATAAACAAAGGGGAAAGGGAAGAGAAAATAAATAGTTAGGTTGATTCCTGCTATTATAGGCATATTAATAGTTCATCTGTGTTGACTGTGACACGAATCAGTTATTGCTGGTAAAGATTCCTTGTGCTCAATGCCATCTTCATATTAAGAAGATTAGGAAGATATGATACTTGTCTATGAAATCAAATGCAGAGGATGAGTTATATGATGTTTCAGAAGTACTGTTGTTGCTTGCTTGATGTTGCAAACTTTATTTGAGCAGCAACATGATGGTTCACTAGGTTGGCAGGGGATTCAAGCTGTAATTTAAAAAATAAAAAACATGCCAACGAAGTATTTGTATTTTTTAGGATTTTGCCAAGTCATTCCAGTTTTCCTTGTAAAATCATAAAAGGAAACAGAAACTTGTAGTATGACAATGAATACAGAAATAGTTGCAAGTAATTTAAGTAGCTTAAGAGGTATCTTGTCAAATCCAACAACTTCCTCTGAACTTAGTTTTGAAATGTATAAGGAACCACCTCCAAGATTGTTATGTATTTTGGAGACATCAGGACCTAAGCACTGTTGTATGCTAATCGTGGCACGTCTTTCCTAAAGTTGCCATAATGGTTGAAAATTTGAACACTAAAATATGTTTGCATGGAGAATTCAATCCATAAGTTTAACCAGGGCTTTGGAATACTAAGGTGGAATATGTATGTTAATGTCTTAGTGATATGCTGATGATAGTGGAATGCATCAACTGTAAATGTTTATGATGCAAGCACTGGATTTTTTTTATCTTTGTTTCGATATTAGTAATTCTGATAATTCTAGATTTTTAAAATTATTAGAAAAAAAAAATTGCACCCAACGACACTGTTAGATGGTAACATTAGTAGGAAGCCTGTCAAACATAACCTATTGACAGTTGACTGAACCTGCTTATATTATTTTTCTTTGTTATATTTTGGGTTTTCATAGGTGACCTATTGCTATGAAATGTCTGACAAAATAATTTGCCTGATTTTCCTAGAAGTTGCTTTTTCCTAGAATCACCAGTTTTGTAGTAGTTTCAGTTTAGAAGAACAAATTCTGTTTTCCAATTTGACATCTCCACCTTTAAGCCATTGTCTTAGTCAGAGTGGTAAACACACACATATATTCATGGTAAATGCAGTTCTTTCAGCTTGATGGAGTTTCTACTTTTGAAATTATCTAGAAAATTGGGAATGAAAATGCATGTCCTACAAGTCATTTAATATCAGCCATGTTGCATCAGCATGGCTGCTGAATCTGAGACACCCTTTACTTTGGTTGTTGTTTGGGTTCTTTGAAGTTTGATCCTTTTTTTGTATCTAATATATATTTATAATCTTTTTCAGGATCCATGGTTTCCTTTGGGATGCAAATTTGGCAACTCTGCAGATGATCTACTTCGTTGGCCTTCTCTTGTGTGTCCCCTTTAGAATTTGATTTTTCTTTTGACCATTGTGTATCGAGACATTTTTATCTGAAACATATTCCTTGTTGTACATTTGTATATATTGTGACAATCTAGTGGTATATTATATATCCATTTCTCAACTTTGTTGGTGCTATAATCTCTTGCATGTGAGTATATATATATTATCTTTGACTTGCATAATTTCTGACTGGAACTGTTACAGCATTTGATGGAACTCGTAGATGTGATTTCATTTTACGTGGAAAGGAGAACCAACTTACACCATTAACCTTGGACTCTTGATCATCTGAAAACTTGGAAATTTTGCTTGTTTTCCATCCATGGAGAGCTTGGCGCAGCTGGAAACCTTATGTGAAACGCTGTACACTTCCCAGAATTCAGCTGAACGAGCACATGCAGAGATCACCCTTAAATGCTTTTCTCTGAATCCAGACTACATTCCACAGTGCCAGTACATTTTGGACAATGCATCGACTCCTTACGCTTTGGTGTTGGCTAGTTCCAGCTTGTTGAAGCAAATAACGGAACATAAACTGTCTTTGCAGATGCGGCTTGATATCCGTAATGTTCCTTTCTAGTTATATACATTAATTGTTATACACATCTTGTTCTTTATGAGCAGAGGGGATATATTTTTTTTCCTTATAATTTTTTTGCCATTATATTCCATGCCCAATTTATTTCTTTCGTTTTTGTTCTTCTAACTAGGAGCATATATGTGACATTTTTTGACATTATAAATATAAACGGCTGCTAAAGCAGGTTGTGAAGCTTTGGAAATTAACCTTATTGTTGCTTTAACTTCTGCATAGTACTGTACCATCGAATTGGAATACTATTTCATTTTTTGTTTGCAATTTACTGTACAGATAGAATGCCTAAAATTTATCCTTTTGCTTAGTCATGCCATTATGTTCTTGGCTTATTTTTCTGTAGTCTGAGCATAATGTGGTCTGAAGTTTTAGTCTTAAAAAGCTTTCTTTGGCTTTTTGTTATATATTGATAGTCTTGTCTTGCAATTAACGTATTTGTTTGACTTATCTTGCAATGTTCTAAATTGGCATGCAATCTCTTTGAAGGAAATTATGTGATAAATTACCTTGCTACCAGAGGACCTGAATTGGAGAACTTTGTAATTGGATCTTTAATTCAACTTTTATGTCGAGTGACGAAATTTGGATGGTTTGATGATGATAAATTCAGGGAAGTTGTAAAGGAAGCGACAAACTTCTTGAATCAGGTAACTAATGCTTTCTTAGATCTTAAGTTTATTCTCATATATTCTCAGAACTTTGTTAAAGCTGGGGACCATGCCTGCGGTAAGGATAGATGTCACTAGCATTTTAAGTATTTACTCTTGGATGTGCTATTGAGACCAAAATAATGTTTCTCTCTTCTCTCTCTCTCTCTCTCTCTCTCTCTCTCTATATATATATATATATATATATATATATATATATATATATATATATATTCTATCTCCTTCCCTTTTCTCTGTTTCTGCATAGTGAATTTGTTATGCTCTTCACATCTTAATGATCTTTGAGATCTTTGACTTAGACTGCATGCTTCCACTAGCTACATGCCATGCTTAAATTGGATGCAGTTGGGATGAATTGGTGCCTACAGAACAAATTAATCTAACTTGAACACCAGTTTTTAAACTAAAGAATAACAAAGATGTGTAGGTTCTTCTTTTACTCCGTAAAGTTCATTTTATCCTTGAGTTCCATGCATAAATCTTATATTGATTATCCACTGTCGAATTTTGTCACCTTATTATGGCTATTGTCACTGGTTAACCTTGCTATATACGTAAGTGAGCACACAACCTGAAGTGACGCAGATGATAAACACAGCCTAAAGTTTTGTAAAAACTGACTTTTACTTTTCATGGAATATCCTTTTCCTTGGAGGTAGAACTCAATCTAGTATTATTTTTCTGAGGCAAGGCCAGGGCTTATTCTGTTGTGCTGAAGGTACAACTAATTGTTAGACATGATTCTGCATCTGCCTAGCTAGGTTCTACATATACCTTTAAGTATAAATCTCAAACTCATTAATGACCAAGCAGCTGAATCCATCATCATTTCATATGGAAGTCTTGTGATTTTGCTAACTACCAACTACCAAGTGATAGATAGTTCCTTTACTTGTTGAGTTTATGTATTTATTCAAAATTCATGAAAAACATTGAGATTACGTGTTTCAGATAATTGTCAGACAGATATGTTGAGTTCAAGGTAAGGACCAAACTCTCATGTCCTGGCATGTCATATGCGTATGAGTTAGTTGTTAGCTTGGTTGACATACTTATGTTGCTCTGTGGTAGATAAAATATTGTGCCTCATTTGCAAAATAAAAGAATGGTGCAAAAGATGTCTAAGTTCTGTTTTATCTTTATAGGAGTAGAGACTAACTGTCTTGTGTTTTTGATTTATAATCTTGAAAAGGATGATAAAGACTCCATTTCGGCAGATATGTGACATACAACTGAACTACGTGTTTACAACCTACTGGCAAGAGATATATTTTGTGCTGTATGAATTACCTTAAACTGAGATTCAAATTATAATCGATCCATTTTTTGTCTGTCAGTATTTCTTGGGCCTTGATAAAAGTCTTCAATGGAACTTTTGGATTTGTTATATTTGAGCTGAATGTCTCATTCAAATTTACCTCTTTGATGCTTACCTCTAACCAGAATATTTCAATGGCATGTCTATGCAGTTTGGCTGCACTGTATCAAATACTTGAGTTTTTAGCGAAGCCCTAATCATTGACATATTTTCATTCTCTATTTTGTTTAAGCTAGCTGTTTTTGTTCACTCTATGGTTTAGACATTGAAATCTGTTATATTTGTCAGATTTTGTTGTTGAGATCAAGGTTCCTGATTGTGGGGCACCTGAATTAGTTATAAATGGCTAGGAAATGATGGGGAAATTTTACAGTAACCTGAATGGGTTTAAATTTCACTGTAGATGATGGAAATACTTGAAATGCTATGTTCAGCCAATTACTGAGCCATATTTGATATAATTAAATTTGTTGTTTGCTCATGTTTGAGCATACATTTTCTGTTGTGGATGCATCTGGTTCATTGAATTTTTGTTTTAATTGTCAGCCAGTTGTTCAAAAAACACCCTATAAGAAGAAAAGATCAATAAATAATACATATGTAGTAAAATTTTCAGATTCCTTGTCTCAAATGATTTCTGCCAATCTAAGGAATCACATAATTACTATCTAGAATGAACAATGGATGCTAAAATTGTGAAATAATGTGAATAAGAGATCAGTCCATCAAGATGGGTTTGTGACAATGATGGTGCTTTCTGTTTATTGTCCTCATTATCACAAAATTACGTGGTTTGTTGCCATATGAAGGACTAGATTGTTAGAATCTGAAATTTCGTATGCAAGATGTTTGGATCAGGGAACACTATTTTATCCAATGTACCAGGCGAAATTTATTGGTGAACCAGGACACTGACTGCTCATTTTTAGACAGTCCAATTGCAGTACAGGGCTTACTGTCTAGTACTCCTCCTTTTCCTGCTCCTCCTCTTCATCTTCTTCTTCTCCTTCTCCTCTCCCATTCATGTGTTGGTTTTGCTGGCACAGCATGGACTGGATCTGTGCTGGTTTGGCCATGGACTATAATGGAGTTGGTAACCAAAATGTCAAACCATGGTTCAAATTATGTTGCTACTTTCTGTATGCAAAGTTGCAATGATGAAATTTCATAGAAGACATCCAAATACATCTTCTTTCAGGCATCATTTGTTTGCTAAATTTATCATCTGATCCACGTGGAGTTTGTACACTAGTTTTGAAGGTTTCATTTATTGCTTATTGTAAGATCCTTGATTTCTGTGTTTCAGGCATCATCAGGTCATTATTCTATAGGCTTGAAGATGCTCAATCAGCTTGTATCTGAGATGAACCAGGTTAGTCTTACCTTTGCAATTTAAAATCTTTATTTATATCTTTCTGCAAGTAAAGCAATATTAATTAACATTAGAAAGTGAAATGTGTTAATCATACTACTAGATGTTCAGAAGTCTTACCATTTAATCCTTATTGTATGTAATTTCTATCCTGCAAATTCTGTTATCTTATATTTTTTAGTGGAAATTGTATGGCCTGATAAATCAGAAAGGTTCCTTTTATGATCATGCCTGAATTTTTTGACTACTTCAGTGGTTAGGGTTGCTAATCAGGCAATGACCTTCCTAGATCACGTTATATTAAATTTCTTTCTTTCTGTTTGTTTTTGCTTTACTATTCTTTCTGTCATAGCTTCAAGCCATGATACCTTTTAGTGCACACATCTTTTATACTGCTCATTTACCTCACTTTTCATGGTGATCAAACTATAAAATATAGTACAGAAGCAATGTTTAAAACTGGGTGTGCTAGAGAACGCTTTAGCTCATGATAAGTTTAAAATGTGTGAATAATGAAAAATGTAAATGCATGTTTGCTATATAGTAGACATTTGCATTGGTTATGGCAACTAGAAAATTGTCTTCATTTGCCCATGATATAATGAGCACAAATTATGTTGACTACTTTAGATTTGTCAAATAGAAAATTAGAAGATAAAACCTCAAAGAAATGTTCTCATGAACATTTGCCTTTTGATCTAGCTCAAACATTAATTAACTAGATTAAAATAGTTGTAGTCCAAATGATCTTGAGGTTCACTCAATCAAAACACTAAATCTCACTCTGTACTAGTGATTTAAATGGGCACTCGGGATCTTGAGGTTCACTCAATCAAAACACTAAATCTCACTCTGTACCAGTGATTTAAATGGGCGCTCGGGATCTCGGGTGTTCGCCTAAGCGTTCGGGCAAGGCGAGGCAAGGTGAGGCGAGGTTCGAGGGTCCCAACAGTGAACCAGGTGGCGCGCTTCAATGAGGCGTCGCCTAGGCGCTCACTCAAACTCAGGCATCAGGTGCCTTAGGTGAGCGCCCGGTTCAAACAGTTGAACTGAACTAGACTTTTAAATTTGGTTTGATTCAACAATTGCTAGTTTGTTTGATTAAACCAACTAACCACTTCTTACCTGCAAAAGCCACTCCCGCACGACCCTGAGCGATCAACCCTAGCTAGCGCTCCTGCCTCTGCCGTTGATGTTTTCTGCCGCTACCTCTACCCCAGACGCAGTGGACCGAGGCATCCTTTGTTGCTGATGGACGGGTTCGACGACTTAGCCTTTGTTCGTAGCTTTCTTCCGTCGTTGCTAGCAGTTCCTTTTACCATTGAGCGAGAGGACCGCAGCTTCCTCCACGACTGACGTACACTTTAGAAGCTTCCTCTGTTCATGATGTCGTCATCCGGAGCTTCCGTTGCTGTCGCTATCACTGTCCACAGCTTCAGCCACTGTCACAGTTGTCATCCGCAACTTCCTCCGGTACCGCGACTGTCATCCGCAGCTTCCTCCGCCGCTGTTGCTATCGTCTACAACTTCCTCCGTCATTGTTGCCTTCTCCTTCCTCATTGTCAACCATCGGTGACACTTTTCTCTAGCTTGTTTTTTTCTCCCCCTCTACTAGTGTTAACGGTTTTTTTTTCCCCTCTAACTACTGTTAACAATAAGTAATATATTGTTAACAGTAGATTTTTAGAACTAATGACAAGTGTACAAAGCAGTTTAATTCTAATACAGGTCTTCATAAACATGTTTAGCATATTTCTATTTAGTTGTATATTATTTTAATTATAATATTCAGGAGTGCCTCGTTTCGCTCGGGCGGGCATCTAGTGCCTCGGGAGTTGTGGGACTTTGGCGGCTTTTGGTGCCTAACACTTTTTAAATTACTGCTCTATACCAATATTATTTGCTAATTGTCTTGCTAAACTTAGTTTATAATATTTTTTATGTCAAAAATGAATTGAAATGTTTTTATGAACCATTGTAAACCATATGCAAAGAATACATTTTAAGAACTTCTAAAAATGTATCAAGTAAATACATGGTACGTATATTACAATTGAAAAACTTGTAAATATGTGAATTTATTATTAGTGTCTACTACTATCGAAAGGATCACTATGTTGTTGCTGGAGGTAGTTGGAGATCAATACTAGAATTTTGAAGAACCCGTGAATGATACTACTTCCATGAAATTTGATACCGATGTATCAAACTAGAATCATTGTTGAATCAAACTAGAAAGTCTTGGCATCTTGTTCATTAAATCTAACTTGGGTAGTAGCTGTTGTGTTGGTATAGTTGGATGAGTATGATTGCTAACGACTATTCATGAATAGTACAGAGTCATGCAATGATGGCGATTGAGATTCGAGAGTAGAATTGCCATCACAATAGTGGTGTTGTGAGCCATATGAAACCTCATATTGGCAATTTGGAATCAAGTATTGACATTGTAGTGGCCTACAAGTGTTAGGATCGGAGCGGCACTAAGAGGGGGGGGGTGAATTAGTGCAGTGGTAAAATGACGTTGGTTTAAAAACTTCCGTACGATAAAAAACCAATATTGATGAAAACCGATATGGAAGCTTGATAACTTAGAAGCGTATGGAAGCGTAGTGACTAAGTAAAGAAGTTTGCAGTATGTAAATGGCAAGATTAGGATGCAAACCAGAGAACACAGGTAGTTTTAAAGTGGTTCGGTCAAAATGACCTATATCCACTTGCGAAGCCTTCTTCGAAGAGGCTCCCAACTTTCACTAGTAAATCTCTTTGTAGGGGAAGGACTAATACCCCTCTTACAACCTTTACAAGTGGTTCACACTCTTACAATTCTTTTAAACAAGAAGAAGGGAGGTGAACACTCAAGCAATTTGAAAACTAGACTTGTTAAGACTTTGCTTTTCAAAGGTTGTGATCTTAGTTGAGAATTGAGGGGTATTTATAGGCCCCAAGAGGATTCAAATTTGGGCTCCAAAAATTTGAATTCTCTTGGGTTTCCGAGGCTGGCGGTGTCACCGCTTGTCGGTGGCGGTGCCACCACCGGACCTCTCGGGTGCTGGGCGGTACCATCGCTCAGATCTCGGGTTTTGGGCGATGCCACCGCCTAATCTGGCGGTGCCACCGCCTGCACTATTTCAGCCCACTGGTTGGGCTCCAAACTTGGCCCAAACCAGTCCGAACTCGGGCCCAATTGGCCCCTACTTGGGTTATAGGATTAACACCTAATCCTAACCCTAATTAACATGCTAACTATGAATTTAAAGACATTTCCTAAGCTATTACAAAGTCCGTAAGTCAAGACTTCTTCCGGCGAACTTCCAGCGGTCTTCCGATAAACTATCGGAAACCATTCTGCGGACTCCCGGCAAGCTCCTAGACTTCACGATTTGATCTTGGTGAGTTCCAACGGGCTTCTTCGGTAAGCTCCGATCTTTCTCGGCGAGCTCCGCGAACTTCCCACAAACCTTCCGACGAGCTTCCGAAAAACCCTTCGGCAAGCTCCCTACTCATTCTCGGCTAGTTCCGACAGCGTTCCCGACGAACCTTCGGACTTCCGTCAAACTCTTGAACTCCCAACGAATCCTTCGTGCTTGACTCCGCACTTTGTTTCGCTTTATGTCTTCATCGTTATCGTAGTTAATCCTGCACATGCAAGCCAAAACTCTACTCCGATCTAGACAGTTATTACAACGCGAATTGACATTCTGTTGCCCGGTACGTCATTGGTTGGCGCTTCGTCCGATTCTTCAGCGCATCGTCTTCTCTTGCGGCTTGTTGCCCAATCGGCGGTTGACCTCCGCAACCCCGATATCCTTGGCGCAATTCCGCTCTCCTTGGCCCGATGCCCGACGTCCGAAACCTTCTGCCGTCCAATATCCTGACGTGATCTCCTCCGGCGCAACGTCAATTCCTCCTGCGTCAACTGTCTAATCCTGATCGAGTAGACCTGCATTACTCAAAATGCAGTTAAACATCTAAACACAATCAATTAGTTTCATCATCAAAATCCGAGATTCAACAGATTATGGTTAGAAGTGATTAGCCCAGATATTATGTTGTTAAATTATGTTGATTCAACTAATCATGCTAATTTCAGTCTTTTAAATCTCACCTATTATATATATATATACATATATACATATATACATATATACATATATATATATGTGTATATATGTATGTATATATATACATATATATACATACATATATATACATACATATATATATATATATATATATACATCAAAATCCGAGATTCAACAACAAGATCCATATTGGTAAGAAGGTTGTGACCGTGAAGGACTCTTGTTTGATTCAATCGTAGTGGCCTTCCTTCTTCCTCCTCCCTCCTTTTCCTTCACCACCTCTGCTTCTTCTTTCCTCTTCCTTTCTCTTCGTCCATTGCTGCCTCTTCTTCCTTTCTCCTCACTATCATCTGTTCCTTTCTCTTATCCTTCTTTCTTCCTCTTCGAGTCTTCGTTACACACGTATACCATATGCCAATATTGTCAGTCCAGCTAGGGACTGATACGGTAGTCGTTATGAAATGACAGTCTTTGGAATTAACGACAGATGATCTTAATTGTCAGGTCTTACTTGTAATAGAACTAGGCCCAGTTTCTGCTTGTTCAAATTTACAACAATTTCAATATATTTCTTTTGTGATTTTATTGACTATTTGATTTTGTTGGGAGTCTTATAAAGGCCGAGCTTTTTCTTTTTTGTTTGTTTTCTTTGATGTGACAAAAGGCATGTTAAGCCATTATGCAAACATACCAAGTTTCTTTATGTCCCATACGCATGTAATCAGATTGATTTTTGAAATAAATTTTCACTGTTGTTATTTCTTTGGATAATCAAGGAAGAAAATTTTATTAAGTGTTCCTAGAAAGACATACATTGTTTCTTAATGTAGAATACAATAAATTAGTAAAGTGTATAATTACACCTGCTAATGTATCACTAGAGGCCGCTGGAAAAAGAAATCGAAGGATGTGAGGCTAGCTGACCAAGAAAATCTTGTTATCTTTATGCAAAAGAAAAAAAAATCAAAGTCTTTCTTCACAAAACAGATTGATTTTTGAAATAAAATTTCACAATTGTTATTTCTTTTGATGGTCAAGGAAGAAGATTTTATTGAGTGGACCTAGAAAGACATACGTTGTTTCTTGATCTAGAACACCACAAATTAATATAGTGTAAAATTACAGGCAGCTACTTATTGAATCACTAGAGGCAGTTGGAAAAAGAAACGACCAAGAAAATCTTGTTATCTTTTTACAAAAGAAGAAAAAATCACTGTTCTCTTCATTTATAATCAAGATTTGCAAAACCGTCTGTTTCAGTATGATATGATACATGCAGTATTTACCAGTCAGGCAGGTTACCAGTGGTTCAAATAAACCAGGGTAACTAGGATGGAAGCTTGGTACCAGACGTTTACCAGTCTTACTGATAGTTGGTACATATCAAGAAAGGTTTTTTTTAAGTTTTTTAGGATTTTTTTGTACATACCAATGCTTGGTATATGCTACCGTGGTCTGAACTTTGATTGGTACAGTACCCTTACACGAAATTGCGGACCTTGTTGATAATCATCATTAGAACCCTAATCCTAGCTAAACTAGGACTATAAATAAGCAGCATCTGGGGTACAAGGCTTCGTTTATAGGAAATCTTGTAATCCCATAAAATCCCAAACAAAAGTACATTAGTATCTATCAAAATTCAATTTCTAACGACACACTGACTTTTCCAATTCAATCTTTATCTAAAATAATATTATAGACAAATGTAAACTTAAAATAGAAGAGGATTTTCTAAAGATACTGTTAAAATAACCAAATCAATAAGTGAAGCCTAGTTTAACATTGAGGTTGAATCTATTCACTTATAGGGTTCAAATTCATGCCCTGTGATCCCATGGAGCCATTTGTAGACTCATCTTCATCTTGAATATGATTGGTTCTTCGATGAATTTGACTAGGATTCTTAGATCTATTTGTTCTATCAAATATCTTTTTTATCATCAAAGACATTTACATCAACATACCTAGTCATGCTCCTAACATGTTCATGATATCTAGTTCTTGCTGCCATGTTTTATACATAGATGGATCTTAAATCATTGTCTTTTATTGCTATGCTTTCATGAGAGTATGTCTAGGTGCATTATCTTTATTGGATCTTCTATAGTTATATACATTATGATTGTAAATGTTTCCATTAGGAACCATTCTAATAAACTATTTGATTGAACATATTTGAGATGTTAAGCTTAGCTATTGTGTTCTGAAGAGACTGTTGATTCTGCGACTCCACTTACATTTTCACTGTTATTCTTCACCCTGTCCAGCCCAATGTTGGATTGCCTCTAATACAACAACGCAAGGTTGCCTGCTCTTTCAGAGATCAATCACTTTTCCAGATATTCCAAGTATCTATAACTTCATTGCATCAACTAAAAAGTGATGGAAATTTCCAAGGTTTTTTCTTTCTTTTTTGTCATTGTCATGCCCTGTTTAACTTTTTTGCTTGATATAATTTAATGGTATGTTTCTTAATTGTATGCTTCATCATCATACAGTCTCTGGTGTGCTGAAGGAACTTACTCTTTCACTTGCACTAAAGTGCTTATCTTTTGACTTTATTGGTACTTCGGTTGATGAAAGCTCTGAAGAGTTTGGTACTTTGCAGGTAATATCTTACATCATGAGAACACACACATATATGTTTTATCTTCTTGTGAGATTCTATCGCAACTGGCAGCTGATGCCTTTGATACCTGGCAAGTAGTCATTAATATTCTTCTATTGCTGCAGATTCCATCTTCCTGGAAACCAGTAGTGCAAGATCCTTCTACCCTTCAGGTTTTCTTTGATTACTACAGAATCATGGGGCCTCCTCTCTCGAAAGAGGTATTGCTAACAGTTCCCATCCAAACTACATGAAATCTTTTAATTTGGTTTGCAGGTAACCATGCTTTATTCAACTATAACCTATATGGCCAGGCAACTTTTATTTGACATTCATCTATATCATACCCTGCTATATATCTTTGTTTTTCTTAATTTTCTTTAAATTTTATCAATGCTAACCATGCCTTGAATTCTTGGACATAATTGTTCATTTGTGGTGTGGTACAAATCAAACATTTGCAATTGGCAATTTCATTGTTTCCTTCAACAAGTTCTTAATGGTTTTCTTTTGCTTTTTATTCCCTTCAGTTTTGCTCGAAATCCAATAATGTTTCAGTCAATGTTCAAAATTTCTTCCCTTCCCTGATGTTCCTGTTAGTTCGAGGGATGTCTACCGTTTAATAATGATGTTGTGTTTGTTTATCTTTTATTATATTGCACCATTCCTATGTTTCTATGAGGATGGAGCCTTCCACATCTACTATGTCAGGAACCTTGTGCACTAGGCTTCACTTTTCCTTCCAAAACTTCTGTATTATCTCTTGTTTTCATTTATTTTTGCTTGAAAATTTGTTTTTTAAAACTTGATCTAATTTGGTATCTATCCTTTCCAGGCTTTGGAGTGTTTAGTTAGACTTGCATCTGTAAGGCGGTCCTTGTTCACGGATGATCCTGCCCGGTTCCAGTTTCTTGGTCATTTAATGAACGAGACAAAAGAGATTATACAGACCGGCGAAGGTTCACTATCATTTTGTTTATTGAAAGTGCAGTATACAGATTATTTTGTTTTATCCTTTCAAGATGTTATGCAAATTGTAGTTTTCCTTGGCTATGTTTTAAAATCCTAACCAAGTTGTTTAGTTGCACACTAGACTTAAATCATTGACTTGTGGAATAAATCATTGACTTGCGGAAGTCCAAAAGATTATGACATCCACACGAATCCTAGTGTCAGTTATGCATCTTGACGGAGGATTGCATTTTGGATATATTGAAAAGCATGTGTGCTGTAAAGGATTATGATAGTTCTAATAGTTTTAATTATAGGAGTTAATAGGTGAAAACTGCACAGTATATATAGAAATTTGGTCAAACATGACTATTTATTGTTAAGGATTTTAACTTTGACTGGATTAGTTGGCATGGATCTATATTTACCAGTTTGATGGCCAATCAGTATGTGAAGCATGCAATTTTGCTTGGTCTGATTCTATCAAGTGCTTACCATATTGGGTGTCTAGCTAGGCAAATATACCAATACCCCTGGTAAATATACAGGTAATGTTCTCCTGTATGCACCTCTCTCACCCTCCCTCTACGCATAGACGTGCCTAGCTTTTGAAGTCCTGGTAGTAGGGTTCTACATTTCGGATATCGAGCCCATGGCCTGATTGGTCCAGTACGTGCAGGAGTATTGAGACATGGTACACCAGCACACATTGTGACACAGGTTTTTACTGGTTTTGATTGACCACAACTCTAAAGATCCTTGATTAAGGTTTTTTCCCCCACCTTTTGTTGATAAATACAATCAAGATCCATAAAGTTGAAGTAATTTCAGTCTAGAAAACAACAAGTATTGTATAAGACATATTTAATAAAAGGATCACAGGTTATTTTCAAAGAATACATTGTATATACAAACAAGTTATGTCTTCTAAGCAATTAAGCATAATAAGATTGTA
This sequence comes from Musa acuminata AAA Group, assembly GCF_036884655.1. Taxonomy (NCBI): domain Eukaryota; kingdom Viridiplantae; phylum Streptophyta; class Magnoliopsida; order Zingiberales; family Musaceae; genus Musa; species Musa acuminata. Next base: position 12,350,486 of record NC_088357.1, on the reverse strand, counting down.
TACATGCTTCTTTTTTTATTGTTAAAACAATCCTCATGGTTTCATGGGATTGGGTTGGGCATCACAGGTTGTTTCTGAAGAATACATTGTATGCACAAACAAGTTATATCTTGTAAGCAATTAAGCATAACAAATTTGAAGGATAATAAAGTCCTATACATGCTCCTATCGTCAAAATAATCGTCATGATTCCGTGAGATTAAATCGGGATCCTCGATGTGACTCCATTGTAGATCGATACAGTATGTCTGCAGGACCTATGAACTTAAAGCATCTTATACTGATAAACAGTGTGCCACTAATGCAATAATATGATACCAGTTGTTGACTCATTGTAATGAATCACCTGTGTGATAGGAGGTACCTAGGTCAAGAAGGACCATGACAACTATGACCAAGTATGTAGTTTACTAAAGCTGTGGCTCTTGTCAATATACCATGGTTGTATGCTACAAGCGGTATCTGAGTTTAAAAAAAAGACCAACTACCTTGTATCTATTGGTCATAAAATCCAGGATAGTAAGAAGGTTAAGAATGCAAGAAACTACTATCTGGCTCTGTATCGTGTTGGTTGTCTCATGTCCTCATATGGATTAACAGTGGTCGCCTGAATCAGGTGGGACTTGGGTGGCGAGAAGGAATGAGTGAGAAGGAAAGAAGGGAAAGAGGTTGAACAACCCTCTTTATGAAGTCGAGGTCCCAATTGGTCTTGACTGAAGTCCTTCAGGGTTGGCATATTGCTCGGTACAAGCCCGATGATAGGCCTGAATCAGGCGGCAAACTAAGTTTATTAGGAGGTAAGCCATACACAATGTGTAGACCGCTAGAAATTAGACAGTCCATGTTCTAATCCATGGGGAACCAGTATATACTGGGTGATACATGCTAGTCCATGCTATGACGAATGGTCGTCGCGTGCCCGCAACAACTCTGTTCAACGAACCGTTCGTCGTTTGTGTTTACATGTACAGCTGCTTGGCAGCATGTTTTGGCTTGGTTTTATGCCCTTTTGCTTGTAAAAATGTAAGTTCGAACAAGTTGCAGCGCTACAGTGCGATCGCTCACCGAACCGAGCAAAACAGCCCAAAATAACTCCGTTTTCGCATGCCACGGGTTGTTTTCTGTAGCCCGCTGCAGCACGCGAAACGTCAGCCATCTCAGCACCCTGGAACCACCCAGGTGACACCATGGGGGATGAGGCTTCGGTATAGTGTCGGGTGTTGAATAATCTTTCCTTCACACGTTACCTTGACGGGAACTTATTGTCGTGCCCGGCACCCGGTGAGCAGCTGCTTGTGGATTTGCAGCTGTCCGTTCAACCTTCTAAAGTCCTTGTTTTCCTCTTCTCCCTCTTTTCTCTTGTGCGCATAAGGTGCTCGCTGAATTGCTTGTAAAGCTTCCCCTTTTTGCGTGACGTCAGGACTTGTCTGTCGCTCGTTCTTCGAACTAATCAACTTTCTCTTTTACAGGTCCTTCGGGACCTGCGAGAGGTTGCAAGTGGGCTGATCTTTGCGGACGCATATCGCAAGGGCGAGGCGCGACTTAGGCAACGCAAGCTAAGTTCGCGTCTTTGCCGCAAGGGTGCGAAGTCCATGACATTGTGGTATCAGAGCGGGCAAGCAATTCGAGCAAGCAGCGAAGGAACTTCGCATTTTCGCTATGGCAAAGCATCGTGGCGAATCAAGCAAGATGGGGCAAGCCGGACCCTTGCCTTAAGCAGCCGCAGGTGGGCTGCAAGTGCATACTCGCTCTTATGTCATTGGAGCCACTCAAGTGGAGCACGACAACGAACATGACGAGCAAGAAGTTGGCTACTCTCTGCGAGTGGAGGAGGCATTATCGAGAGCGCCAACTGGGAAGAAGAGCCATAAGGAGAGACTCACAGCGGCGAAAACCCGCTTGGATGTTCTTGAAGCGAGCTTGGAGGAACTCTACCATGGCTAACGAAGGCTTGTTGGGGTAGAGAGCTCGCAAGAAGAAGCTTAGTCCCAAATCGACAAGGTTGAGGCCCTAGTCGACCGATTGTCAGATGACACCAAAGACTCTGTGCAACACCTGCAGGATGTCGTGGCAGAACTCACTTCCAGGGTGACTATGCTCACGAGGGCATTGAATGCGTGAGGAAGCAACACCTGCGTTGCATCGGCACAAAACTTGAGAGCACCCGAGCCGCATTGTTATGGAGGTACCCGAGATGCCAAAGAGCTCGAGAATTTCCTGTTCGACATGGAACAATACTTTCAAACTACGAGGCCTGATTATGAAGAAACTAAATTTCTATAGCGACCATGTATCTGAACGGAGATGCAAAACTTTGGTGGCGAACCCGTTGGGAGGAGATCCAATAAGGTCGGTGTCGAGTTGACACATGGGAGGACTTGAAGCGGGAGTTGAGAACTTAGTTCCTATCGGCGAACACAGAGTTCGTCGCAAGAAGGAAGTTGAGACAACTCCGCCAAAATACTTCCATTCGAGAGTACGTGAAGTAATTTTTTGCGCTAATGCTGGACATACAGGACATGTCCGAGAAGGATAAGCTGTTCAGCTTACTCGATGGTTTGAAGCTATGGGCTCAACAAGAACTACATTGAAGGAATGTCGCCGATGTGATCGGGGCAATTGCTACTGCAGAAAGGCTCACCGACTTCGTTTCCTCTGAAGACCCGGGAAAAAGGAAACAATCTTCAGGCAATCGCCCTCCAAAATATTCTCGATGGAAGGAGCTCAGGGGCGAACAAAGGAAGAAGAGTTCCCATAAAGGGCCAAGCCCGAAAGGCAAGGCCCCGAAACCTGGCGGATGCTTCTTGTGCGGAGGGCCGCACATGGTGAGAGAGTGCCCACAAAAACAGGTACTCAATGCTTTAACAGCTTCCATCCACCCCTCCCGGATCGGACAAGGGCAAGGTTGTCGCTCTTAGTTCGAGTAGTTCTGAATTCAGCAACGACAGTGAGGAGTCGCAAGGACCCCAGATGGGAGCAATGCATTTGTTGAACGCCATATGGGGTCAAGTGAGGGAGAACACGAAGACAAGGCTACAAAAAGCAGGAAGTGGCGAGCTGATGTACGTAGACATAAAGCTCAATGGCCAAACGACCCGTGCAATGGTGGACACGGGCGCTACCCACAACTTTATTGCTGATCGAGAAGCAAAGCGACTTGGGCTGATCTTGGAGAAGAGCCCAAGTCGAATGAAGGCGGTGAACTCGGAGGCCAAGCGAATCTCCGGGTTGGCAAAGGGAGTTCCCATCAAGATCGGAACATGGAGCAGGAGCGCAAACATGATGGCGGTGCCACTGGATGACTTCCAAGTGATTCTTGGAATGAAATTCATGCACGTGGCGAAGTTGGTGCCAATGCCGTTCCTAAACTCCCTATGTATGATGGGAGGTGACGACCCCTGTGTGGTTCCCGTCCCTCGGAGAGGAACCAGGGAACTCCAACATATATCGGCATTACAATTGAAGAAAGGGGTACGAAAAGGCGAACTAACATTCGTTGCTGTTATGAAGCTAGAGCCACTCGACGAGAAGGCCATTCATGAACCTGCTGTGGTGGCGAACGTCCTGAAGGACTTCACGGATGTTATGCCACCCGAGTTGCCGAAGACTCTGTCGCCACGCAGAGGCGTGGATCACCACATCGAGCTAGAGCCAGGAGTGAAGCCTCCAGCGAGACCACCCTACCGCATGCCCCCTCTAGAGTTGGCAGAACTCAGAAAGCAGTTAGGTGAACTGCTAAGCGGTGGTCTCATCCGCAGTTCTAAAGCACCATTCGGAGCTCCAGTGCTCTTCCAGAAGAAACAAGATGGGAGCCTCCGACTATGTGTCGATTACCGAGCCCTCAACAAAGTGACGGTGAAGAACAAGTATCCTATCCCGCTCATCGCGGACTTGTTTGACCAATTGGGCAAGGCCAAGTATTTATCAAAACTCGACCTTCGGTCGGGGTATTGGCAGGTGCGCATTGCTGAAGGCGACGAAGCGAAGACTACTTGTGTGACCAAGTATGGAGCGTTTGAGTTCTTGGTGATGCCTTTCGGCTTAACCAACGCTCCGGCTATGTTCTACACTCTTATGAACCAGCTATTCAAAGAGTATTTGGATAAGTTCGTGGTCGTCTACTTGGATGATATCGTCGTCTACAGTCAAACGCTTGAGGAGCATGTCAAGCACATTCGGACAATTTTCAAGGTTCTCAGGGAGAACACTTTGTTCGTGAAAATGGAGAAATGCTACTTTGTTCAAACGATGATCTTATTCTTAGGGCATCGAATCGGTGATGGCTCCATTCGGATGGACAAATCGAAGGTGCAAGTGGTTGCGGAATGGCGAACCCCAAAGAAGGTGCCAGAGTTGAGATCCTTCTTTGGTTTCGTCAACTACTATCGATGCTTCATAGCGGGGTATTCGAAGCGTGCAACTCCACTGACGGAGTTGCTGAACGAGCAGCCTTGGAGGTGGTCTGATAAATGTGAAATTGCATTCCAAGATCTGAAGGTTGTTGTGTTGGAAGAACCAGTGCTCAAATTGTCGGACTATGGGGAGCCCTTCGAAGTCCATACAGATGCTTCAAACTTCGCTATTGGGGGAGAACTTATGCAGGAGGGTCATCCGGTGGCCTATGAGAGTCGCAAACTCATCGAGACCGAGCGGCGATATCCGGTGCACGAGAAGGAGATGACGGTGGTGATCCACTGTCTACGAGTTTGGCGACACTACCTTCTTGGATCGCGATTTATGCTAAGGATAGACAACATCGCTTTGAGCTATTTCCAAACTAAGAAGAAACTCTCCCCAAAGCAAGCACGATGGCAGGACTTCCTGGCTGAGTTTGATATGGCAATGGAGTACAAGCTCGGAAAGGCAAATGTCGTGGCCGATGCATTGAGTTAGAAAGTGGAGCATGTGAATGCCGTACAATTGGAGGGTAGAGGTCAAGCAAGTTAGTTGCACTCCAACTTCCTTTTCAGGATCGAGGATGGTTTGTACAATGATCCCCAGGCAGTAACCCTGATGCAGCTCATTAAAGAAGGTAAGACAGGACGGTTTTGGGTCCAGGAAGGACTCGTTTACACCAAAGGGAATAGGGTTTATGTTCCTCGAGTGGACAATATGAGGCGTGAACTCTTAAGAGAGTGTCACGATTCCCTTTGGGCGGGACACCCAGGCATTCACAGAACGTTGCTGGCCGAAGATGGGGATTGATGTGGAGGAATATGTTCGAACGTGCCTCACTTGCCAACAAGACAAGGTGGAGCAGCGGAAGTCAGTGGGACTTTTGGAGCCGTTGCCCGTACCAGAAAGGCCGTGGGAGATCATTTCCTTGGACTTCATATCAAGCTTGCCAGCAGTAGGGAGACTCGGATCGATATTCGTGGTGGTCGATCGATTTTCTAAGTATGCAACTTTTATTGCTGCTCCCCTACACTATTCAGTAGAGGAGGCGGCTAAGCTGATGATGAAGGATGTGGTGAAGTATTGGCGAGTCCCACACAATATCATCAGTGATTGAGACGCTCGATTTCTGGGACGATTCTGGACCGAGCGATTTAAATTGTTGGGGTCGAAGTTATACTTCTCCATAAGCCTCCACCCCCAGACGGATTGCCAGATCGAAAGGATAAACTTACTCCTAGAGCAATATCTTTGGCACTACGTGAGTGCCAACCAACGAGATTAGGTGAAGTTGTTGGACATTGCCCAATTCTTCTACAATTTGTAGCGGAGCTCTGCGTCCAACAAGAGTCCCTTCGAGATCATTACAGGGCAACAACCATCAACTCCTCACACCATGGTAATCGGGTATACTGGGAGTAGTTCGTCAGCCTACTACTTTGTAAAGAAGTGGCACCGAAATGCAGATATTGTGCGGGTTTACTTGGAGACGACGGCAAAAAGAATGAAGAAGTGGGCAAACTTGGGAAGACGACCACAAGAGTTCAAGATCGGCGATTTGATGTTGGTCAAGCTCCAACCAGCATCACTCCAATTCTTTAGGAACAAAGTACATAAAGGATTGGTGCGCAAGTATGAAGGGCCCTTCCCAATTATCAGTAGGGTGGGCAACGTCACCTATAAGTTGCAGCTGCCGGCGTGGTTCAAAATTCACAATGTTCTTCACGCCATCAACTTGAAAGCCTACCGCTCGGATCCGCAAGATGCTTTCCGAAGTGTTCCAACTCGACTACCCCCCACCAGAGCCTCCTACGAGAAGCGAGTTGAAACCATTTTAGCGGACCGCAAGGTAAAGCTACCCACTGGAGCTGAGCAGACTGAGTACTTGGTGAAGTGGCAAAAGCTTCCCCGAACTAAAGCCAGTTGGGAGCCCGAAGACGCCCTACGACATGAAGAAGCAATCATCAACAACTACCAACAAGCGTCGACGAGGGCGTCGACAGTTTCAGTGGGGGAGAATGTCACGAACGGTCGTCGTGCGCCCGCAACAACTATGTTCAACGAACCATTCGTCGTTTGTGTTTCCATGTACAGCTGCTTGACAACATGTTTTGGCTTGGTTTTATGCCCTTTTGTTTGTAAAAATGTAAGCTTGAACAAGTTGCAGCGCTATAGTGCGATCGCTCACCGAACTGAGCAAAACAACTCAAAACAGCTCCGTTTTCACGTGCCACGGACTATTTTTTGCAGCCCGCTGTCGCACGCGAAACGTTAGTCATCTCAGCACCCTGGAACCACCCGGGTGGCACCATGGTGTCACGGACTTAGCTGGTTTTGCCTAAGTCATACGGCACCCTTGCGTGTCCGTCCGCAAAGGTCAACCTCCCCAAAGCCTCCCATGGTCCCTTAGGTCCCACAAAAGAGAGAACAGGACAGAGAAAAGGCCTCACTCGGGATCCACAAGCAAACATCTCCGAAAAACACTTTATAGACAATGCAAATTACAAACAGACTTTACAAGCTCTGAACAGTTGCACAACAAAGGGTAAAATGGTCCATTACAGACCGAGAATCTCTCGCACGTGTCCACATGACACAACCTTTATTTACAAGCCTAAAAAGGCCACCAACCCAACTAAAATGGGACTATTAAGCTTTCGGTCGCCCCTCTATATGTTGTACAAGGCATGAACATGCCAAAAGACACGGACATACATGAGCATTACATCAAGGCATGAACATGCCAAAAGTTTGTCCGTGACATTCTCCCCCACTTATTCCTTCGACGTCCTCGTTGAAGCCTTTGCCAACACTGCAACTCCTCGCCTTTGCTGAGTCTTCAATCTTCTGCTCTAGCTATAATGCGCCTCTTGGCCCCTTGCTGCTCTCCGCTGTTGGTTTTTTGAGTAGTCGAACCTTTGATCCGCCATGCTGCTTCAACTCACCAATGACTCTGACTCTGGTGTGGGGTTGGCTGAGTTGTATTGATCCTTGTTGATTCCTGCGGATATCCCAAATGAAGGAAAAGACCATCCTTACTGTGCCAGTCTCTCAAATTTCTCATGCTGCTTGAACTGGGTGGATGCTTGTTGGAGCTTTAACGAGCATCATCTCGCAAACTTCTGAAGTTTTGGGTCCTTCCTCCACGAAATTTGCTCATTGACTCTTCTTTCACTTAGTTGTCACATCCAAGTAGGTTCGCATCACTTCCGCTTTCGATTGGCATTTCGTTGGGAAATGAAGCGGACAATCTACTCTCAGTAACACTGATCACCGTTGGTGAGGATTTGACAACTATTGTCTTCCATTATCTTCGAAGGGTCTTTGAACATATGCAGAGCTCCTCTGCTGGATAGATAAGAGAATTGGGGTACTCGGTTTCGCCCATTCTCTTAAGAGTTGAGAAGGCAAAGGTTACTTGACTTCGCCCGCCTCCTTGAGGTTGTACTCCATGCATCGAGCTGGTTACTGGCCTTCGCCTGCTCTTTGCTCACACTTCTGAAGCACTTGAAGTGTTTGCACTCCTTGCGTTGAGTTAGCTACTGTGATTCACCTTCTCAATGCCATTGAACTTCTGGAATGCAGGAAGTTTTCACCCCAACTTGGAGTAGTTCTCTCATAGGTTTGGTCGCTTCTGGGATTGTACCGTCTTCTCCATCAACCCTGCCGCCTACTCCCCTGAGTAGCGAAGGTACAACACCGCGTACTGCCTGCTTCGTTCCTTGGTTATGCATTCTTGCATGACCCGAAGTCCTTCACTTTCGGCTATCTTGATGAGAAGCACATTGACACTGGTCTTACGAAGTTCTTCGGCCTCTGGCCTTCAGCCTTGTCTCGGTACTTAGAGATTGCCTCTGCGTTCTCCACCTCCTCGGCCCCTTTCACGACCAAGCGCTCTCCCTCCATGAGAGCAAGGGATCAATGACTTTCACGGAAGTCCCGCCTCTGCGGTACCATGGCGCTGCCATGCCCATGGCCCTACTATCCGTCGCCTCGCATCTACATCCCTTTTCTTCACGATCAGTAGAAATGTCTCCGTGGCACTTCTCTGAGTCCACCTCCATTCTAACTGATGCTTGATTTTGGGTAGCTAAGTCCCTCTGGACTCGTCGTCGCTTCCTCGCCCCTTTCGACCCCCTGCTTCAACACCTCTGTGTTCTCCAAGCAGTCCGTCTGGTCGATGGAGAGACAGACTGCAACTCCCATGCATGGCCTCTGCCATCACGTTGTAGAGTTTGCACCGATTCTATTCTCCTTAGCTTTCTTGGTAGCAACGTTCGCTTACTCGACCTTGTCCTCTGACTTGTCGGGCTCCCTTAAGCGAATATGAGCTCTGGAGCAGTCCAACTCTCCAGCTGCTTCGATCATACCGCTGTATGATCAAGTCCCTCCCATGGGACTCACTGGTACTTGCATTCGAACTTTTCCCTTGGTGGAACACAGCCCCCATATGCTGATGACCAAGGCTTTCATCCGATGCAAAATTCGATGCACGCACGGAAGACCCGCCTCTGCGGTACCATGGCCTTCACTCCTTGAATCCATAGCCCTTCTTGCCGTCGTGTTGTTCACCGAAGTGGAGTTTCCAGTAGCTCCCGATCATACCTCCGTATGATCTAGTCCCTCACGGGGCTAAGTCATGTGTATCGCATTACCACGAACTGTTCCACCATGATCCTCTGCACCATGTCGCCTCCTGGTGACTTCTCCATTGCATTCTGATCCTTGGGGAAAAACTCGAATTGTGAACCCTCCATGTGTGGCCTCTGCCAATACATCGCAGGGTCTCCTCTACCTTCGATTTTGTTCGCTCCCTTGGCAATCGACCTTCATCCACCCACTCTTGGGTCACACCTAGATGAAGCACCGCTCTAGGACAGTCCGTCGCCTAGTAGCTCCCGAAGTCCACCGACTTCACTGTAATTTGTGCACCATTGTCTAGATCCTGGGCCTCTGCCCCTACCAGCACAATTTTCGTTACGCACTGCTTCCTTCATGGCAACTTGAATGACAACGCTGTGGCATATTTTTCAAGAGTACCCGCCTCTGCGTCCTCTTGCCCCGTGCTAAGGCCTTCTGAACTCAACTTCGCCTCCGCAAATTGAGTCGCCTTAGTTCCTCCATCAAATGCTCCTCCGAGATAAGGTGCATGTGCCCCGAAGCTCCCTACGTCTTTGGCACCATGCAAGATGAGTCCGCTCCGTCAGAATGAAGGACCCATGGAACAACATGATCTTACTCTTGCCTCTGCAAGAGTTCATGTCCTTGACCTCTGTCTAAGGAAAGCACTGTGCCTCTGCTCCATGTTCCAACTTCTATGCTGGCGCCCTTCAAGCGGCTTGAGTACTTCGCCAAGTTACCCCCAAGTTGCTCCGCTCCTCGTTTTGCATTGAGTTGATGGTGGCCCTCTCGCCCACCATTCCACGGGTCAGCCCTCCCTTGAGTCCGATCTCCGTATCGACTCCAAGTGTGCCTTTATTTGTGTTGCCTTGGGTCACTCCCCCACTTGATCTCGCAATGCATCCACCAATGCATTCTCTCAAGCGAGATCATGCGACGACTCCTCGCCGCTTGCTCAGTCCATTGAGCTTCGTGGAGTTGTTGTTTGTTGAGGTACTCCTCCTCAACTTGTGAGGTCCGTCCCACATGATTCTCCCTCTAGAGAGCCGGGACTTATCCCTCCTGGATAACTGTCCCATTGGAGCAACATCTCTCTTCGTTTCGGAGACCACCATCCCCTTGGACTACTCCGATCTGCTGAATAAACTGTGCATTGTTCTGCCTCCTGCAAACACACTTGCTAGATTACGACTCCACGTCAATACAGCCCCCGCTGCACCCCTCAAGGCCTAGCAACATGCTGAACTAGTTGCACCCTTCAACCTCCTACGGACGTATCCTTCACATGCCGAAGAGAAAGTTTCAATGCTCCATGGCGCCGAGTTTCGGTCGCCTTGGGATGGCCACGAACATTCCGTCGTCCGCATATAAGCCCATGTATGAGTACCAAATTCTTCGAGCTAGCAATTCCCCTCACCTCTATGAGCTTTGCATAACTCTTTTGGTCGTTGAGCAACTCATTCCACCTTGCATGGTCTCATCCTTTACCAAGCGCCTCGCTTGCCTTGAGCACCATCAAGTATAGTTGTCAACGTTGAGCCGTAGCTCAAACTCAGCCATCCCAACCTTTGTGCGCTTCACATTCTTCCAAGCTTGTCTGTTCTCATGGTGCCTTTTGCGCGAAGGGTTGGCCATTCCTCTGAATGCCAATCTCAGATGCCCGCTCCTCCGAGCGACTCCTTTTCCCTACATCTCCATGCCCGTTTTCCCCCAAACGGTCGCGCGTGTGCTGACTGCCCTCAACGCAGCCCCGCCAGGTCCCCCACGTTTGCATGCTAAGTGTTTCTATGAGTGCTTGTCCCGCTCTGATATCATCTGTCACGGACTTAGCTGGTTTTGCCTAAGTTGTGCGGCACCATTGCGTGTCCGTCCGCAAAGGTCAGCCTCCCCGAAGCCTCCCATGGTCCCTTAGGTCCCACAAAAGAGAGAACAGGACAGAGAAAAGGCCTCACTCGGGATCCACAAGCAAACATCTCCGAAAAACATTTTATAGACAATGCAAATTACAAACAGACTTTACAAGCTCTGAACAGTTGCACAACAAAGGGTAAAATGGTCCATTACAGACCGAGAATCTCTCGCACGTGTCCACATGACACAACCTTTATTTACAAGCCTAATGAGGCCACCAACCCAACTAAAATGGGACTATTAAGCCTTCGGTCGCCCCTCTACATGTTGTACAAGGCATGAACATGCCAAAAGACACGGACAATAATGAGCATTACATCAAACATCTTGTTTAAAAGTTTGTCCGTGACAATGGGGGATGGGGCTTCGGTATAGTGTCGGGCGTTGAACAATCTTTCGCAAGTTCGCACGTTGCCTTGACGGGAACTTGTTGTCGCGCCCGGCACCCGGTGAGCAGCTGTTTGTGGACTTGCAGCTGTTCGTTCAACCTTCTAAAGTCTTTGTTTTCCTCCTCTTCCTCTTTTCTCTTGTGCACACAAGGTGCTCGCTGAATTACTTGTAAAGCTTCCCCTTTTCGCGAGACGTCGGGACTTGTCCATCGCTCGTTCTTCGAACTAATCAACTTTCTCTTTTATAGGTCCTTCGGGACCTGCGAGAGGTTGCAAGTGGGTTGATCTTTGCGGACGCATATCGCAAGGGTGAGGCCCGACTTAGGCAACGCAAGCTAAGTTCGCGTCTTTGCCGCAAGGGTGCCTCACGACTTAGGCAATTCCAGCTAAGTCCGTGACAATATGGCTTGTAGAACCATGCTTGGAAGTGTTGTACACTGATCAACTAGGCATGGGCGTCTCAATATCTGCACACTTTATCTTTGCAGCCAAAAGAAAGGTAGCAATAGAGAAAGGTAATATTGCAGTAGTGCTCTATCCTCTCTCTCTCTTTCTCTATCTCTCTCTTCCCATATTAGGTGTCTGTGGCTTAGTTTTGAATCTTAGCTTTGTCATAGATTGATCAGTTGGACAACAAAAGAGAAGGCTGCAGTAGTAGCACACTGGTACATGCTCTCTCCATTTCAGATGTCTCTATGCCTAGGTTTTAAATCGTGGAAGTTTCAGTCTGATGGTCGGTTGGACAGTAACAGAGCAAGCTGTTGCAGTAGTAGCTCTCTCTCTCTCTCTCTCTCCGTCTTTATTCATGTCAGATGTCTCTAGGCCTAGCTTTCAAATCTTTGCATTGTCATAGAATGATCAGTTGGACAACCAAATAGATAGTTGCTACAGTGGCAGTACTCTATCTTCTATTTCTTCCTATCAGATGTATGCAGGCCTGGCTTTTAAACTTAACTTTATCCTTGATTATTGTTGTGTATACAATAAGTTAGAGAACTTGTGGTTACCTTAATCATAAGTTTCCAGTTTTAAGATGGAATGTTGGTATTGATGTTCTTTGGAAATCTTTTATACAGAGAGAAGTACAGTAAGGTAAGGTTTAGGTACCTTTGCAATGGCCATATGCAAGAGAATAAATATCTTTGTCATAAGCTCTCATATCAGCTGTTACATATCGGTCCAACCAAGTACTAATATTGAAATTTGGAGCTGGATACTAATTCATATATTGTCAATTTTTATTTTTTATTATTTTTTCAGGAGTAGGTTTGTACAGGTTGGTGTATCACTTGGTATATTGATATTATACTGCTCAGTTAGGCCGAAAAAACCAGCATTTGATTGGAATATAACTTTGGTCACAACCATGAGCATTTAATCCAAAAGGTTTCTTTGTTTATTTGATTGGAACGTGATGTAGAATGCATGTCCTTATTTATGATGCTTTTGCATTTTAGAGCCAGGTGGATTTTGGCAACCCAAGGAAAGAGAGATGAGGGCTATGATGATGCATAGTGCCTGGCTTTATGTAAATATAGTGAAAGTTAGATTGGTTGTGTGGCACTGATAATAAAATTTGTTGGCATGGATCTCCAAAGGGCAACATACAATGAATGCAATTTTCAATAATAACAGTCAAGTTCACCTTTTATACTACACATGATGAGACAAGTTAGAAGATAGGTTAGTCTAAGTTGCTTCATATTTGAGACATATATGTTTTAACTTTTGTATTTGGATGAATTTTCATTCTTATTTTAGCTGCTGGCCCTGAAAAAAATTTCAATATGAATTCAACTCATGCTACTACAAATAAGCATGAATAACTTATATAAAAAAGAAAAAAAAAATAATATCTTTAATTTTTTTGATGAATTTGGACTAATATGTTGAATGTTTAACGCATTTGCTAGAAATTTTGGCATCTACGTCCTTAATGTGCCTTCAATTCTTAAATTTTGACAATGTTGTCATGGAACATGCTTAAAGCTATGTGAAGGTTTGCATTTTACATGGCTATTTAGTCATTTGAAATATATGATGACTTTTTTCTTCTTTTTGACAAATTTATTGAATGTTCAAACTTCAAACCCAAGGTGTCAAATAGTGTGGATTGATATTTACTGGTTTGGAAAAGGATCTATGTCAGACCATATGATCCGATACTGATGGTGATTAATTTATTATTACTTTTTAGGGTTTGTTCTAGACTGTATGGGTACTCTGGTGCCATACCAATATGGTAGATTACTGAAATTGGTACTGGGCTGAGAGTTATTACCTTGATCAAATACAATTCTGCATGAAAAAAGTGAAGCCATTTAAATCAATGTTTTTATCATTGCTTTGGCCCCTTATTAATTTTTTGTGACAGTACAGTTAATATTGTTTGCTGTATTTGAATTCTTTTCCAGGCCTTGCTGATCATGATAATTACCATGAGTTTTGTCGTCTTCTCGGACGTTTTAAAGTAAACTATCAGGTAATCTATCAATGCCTTTCTCCAGCTAACATGTCTTACAAACTTTTGGATTCTCAGTAGGGTTTGCCATTTCGAGTACCGTACCCATCTTGGAGATTTGTCAGGTTGGTATGTACCGATTTGTATTGGTGCATCGACACATGATATGCTGAGGCATGCTGACAGGAACTCTGGTAATCTATGTTTTGGTCGCCAGTCGGATCAGTTTGTACCACCCGTACCATATCAACTTGGGAGGTTTAGCAAACATTGCAATAGCTCGATGTTGTCTGACTTATGCGTAGCTGAAGATTTAGCATAGAAATCTATTTTTGGCCAAATTCTATAATTTCCTCTACTATTTCTTTGTGGTAAATGTGAATCAGTTAGGGTGATGAAGAAGTACATAGAGAAAAAGAAAAGAGGAAGAAAGGTAAAGAAATGGTAAATTATAAAAAAGATTCAAACAAATAACTTAGAAGGCTCCAAACATCATTAGATGAGCCATAGGGAATGCTTACTTTACTACTTTTATTAAATGAACTATGATTGCCATAATTGAATGCTTCCTTGTTTCTGGATTTTAAGTGCCAAGTATTACTTATTTCTTTGACAAATCTCATATGCCTTCAAACTTCATTTGGAACACTCATGTATCCTCTCTCAGTTTGTCTTTGTGAAAGTCACTTTAATAATGTTTTAGTGGAGAATTGCACAACATTTTAATCCAAAAGAAATTTTGAGTAGCTTGATGCTATTTCTATCACATGCATGGAGGGGTTTCTGCCTGGATGTACCTTCATTCCTGAAGCAAAGCCGAGTCAAAGTCTATGGATAATCAATTAACCACTATATGTTGCTTGACATTGTATAACATCTCTCTGTGCTTGTTCTTGGATGGCTGCTGCCATGTTAGGTGATTAGAAAATACTTATCTCTTAACTTCAGCATACTTTTGTTAACAAAGTCAAATCACTTTGTTCACAGCTAAAAATTACATTGGACAAGAGGCGGTCTTGTAATGCTAAGGATCAAACACCAGCGAGAATCACATGGTTGGGGACATCAATTATAACGCCAACATAATTGGAGAACTTACAATTTCCAGTTATTGTTTGAGTTCGGTCCTCCTAACAACAGGCGTCATAAAGATCATGTTATGGTGTTTTCTCATATAGATTCTTTCATATATTAATTTAATTTTCATGATTAACATTAAATTGGTGTGATTTTTAAACACTTCAGTTTGTTGCTGTGGGCAACTCATGTATAAATTATTAATCAAAACAAAGATGGGTGAGAACTGAGAAGTATATTCTGTTCTTTGCATTAGTTGTCAGAGCTTTTGAGTGTGGAAAGTTTTGGTGAATGGATACATTTGGTGGCTGAATTCACAACAAAATCATTGCAGTCATGGCAGGTTTACTTCTTATAACCTGCAAATATACTTCCATACTAAGGGTTGAAACTTCTCTGCAACTCTTTTTTACTGCAATGTGCTCTCATTTTATAGCACTGATGTCAACTTTTGTCTTTATTTCTAGTGGGCCAGCAGTAGTGTGTACTACCTTTTAGGACTTTGGTCGAGGCTGGTAACATCTGTGCCATACTTGAAGGATGAGACACCGAGTTTGCTGGATGAAACTGTGCCTAAAATCACGGAGGGTTTTATCACCTCCAGATTCAATTCTAATCAGGTAGCATGTTGTCTACTTCAGTTTTTCAACTTTTAGATGATGGGTATCTTTGCTGAAATTTTATCCATTTCAGGCTGATTTTCCTGATGACCTCTCAGAGGATCCTTTGGATAATGTCGAACTTCTTCAGGATCACCTTGAGTTTTTTCCATACCTGTGTAGATACCAGGTAGTATTTTGTTTTTCTACCTTCATCTCTACCTTCAGATTCCCTTTGCTTTAAAAATGAATGCTTCTTCAAACTTTAGATTTGTAAAAAATTTACTTTTTTAGTCTACCCTTTAATTGTTAAGTCTAATGCATTTAGGGCACTCCACTATGGTCAAAATATAGTTTCTAATATCTTTTGTACCCATGGGTTGCAGTACGAAACCAGTAGTCTGTGTATAATGAAGATTATGGATCCTATTCTTCAGGTTTATACAGTATGTATATATCCATTTATCTTCTAAAATTGAATGAATATGATGGTTATCCCTGGAATGAGATGAAGGCTTGGACTTCGAATCTTGTAGGAAAGAGCAAGCTCACCAATGCCTGTAGATGCCAATGAACTTGCTGTAATTGAAGGACAAATATCATGGATTGTTCATATTATTGCTGCTATTCTCAAAGTCAGACAGATTACTAGCTGCAGGTCTAAATGTTTTCTGGTTGGTGTCTTAGTTGATTTGAGGCAAATCAGATAACATGTTTCATCTTCTCTTGTAGAACGGAATCACAAGAGTTAATAGATGCAGAACTTGCGGCACGTGTTTTGCAACTATCAAATGTCACAGACATTGGAGTTCACTCTCAGGTAAGGAATCGGATGCAAATTTTGACAGTCTGATGTTGTGCACTTGTAAATCATTAATCATCATTGGGTACTATTGTTCATCAGATTAAATTTTGGAATAAGGGGAAAGATGATGTGATAAAGTATTAATTGTTTCCAAGATTGCTAATTTTGCCTGATATTGAAATAAAAAAGGTAGAATTGTTAGGTTTAATCTGTTTCTCTGGCACACAGTCATCTGTTCTTCACTGGATGATATCAATAGGAAAAAAGGAGTGCCATTTCTTGGTTAAGATATGACTTTGATGTCAATATTTTTTTGGTTTGTAAATAGCTTGTCGTTTTGTGTATTAGGGTCATAAATACGTAGAATCTTTTTTTTTTGCATGTAGGTTCTCTCTCCATCTTGGTGTTCTTAATAAATCTGATATTACTGTGGCATACTGTATAGGTCCACTACCCCCAATATCATCTCATATGCTTCCAAGGATTGAATCTGATGATGATCTATGATCATGAAGAGTTGATTTTGATCATATTTAAACAATTCTCTGCACCATTCTGTATTGTTTTTTTAAATCTGATTGTAGTGCACTGTGTTGTTTACCTATCACCATAGTTCTCTATTTAGGACAACCATAGAAACAAAGCCTAACGTTATGCATTAATCTTTGATACTTGATTGTAGTATACTTTGCATTGGCTACAATTGTTCTCTATGTAGGACAACCACAGAAACAACTAACATACCATTAGATGATGCAGGAGCAATTTAATTTATATCTTATTTAAATAAATTTGTTTAATTTAGGGATATTTTGCATATGAAAACCTCTACTCAACGAGGAGAAAAAGAAAACAAATGTAGAAAAAAATGAAAGAAATTAGATTCGTTCTTGATTGAAGATTGCAAATTTTGACCAAAGATTCATCTCTATAAAAATGAAAGTTTATCAATATCATTAAGAGAGGAAGTTATTTTTTAAATCAATTCAAAATTATTGCCTCCTTCAAAGGGGACATATTATATATTTAATTTGATATGATTGTAAACTTTTGTATTTCTGTAATTTTCTTTTTATTCTTATATTTGGGTCTATAAAAATAGGGCTAGACATTGTAATGAGGGTAATTAGAAGATGAATCATTGAATTGTGTTCTTTTCCCACCTTATGTATGAGTGGTGTGAGTTTCAATTGTTTGATGCAAACAAAATGAGGTTCACTTTGGGCCTTCATGTTTCAATTGTTTGATGCAAACAAATTGGTCCACTTTGGGCCTGCAAACTGCCTGCCAGGTTTGGTTTTTGTAACACTATGGATCTATCATGTTGCTGAAGAACTGATAGAAATAAGACATTAAATAATTGAATTTCATCTAAAGTCTCTCCACAAAATGAGGTTCTTTATTTAATTATAATGAGTTGTTTCAATTCCAAAACAATAACAATTAGACGTAATGTCCCAACTATTTGGGGTTGGTTGTATTGATCTTTTGCCTCCATTGCACTTTGAATAAGACAATATTCTTAGTTGAATTAAGAGAATTTAAATATTTATATTTTCTAGTAAAGTCCTTATGTCTCCCTCTATCTCTCATCACACCACTAATAATAATTGTCGAACCTCCTTGAACTATAGCATCTATTTGTCTCCTTGCACATGTCCATCAGATTTTAATGATTCTTTCTCATTTTATCTTTTATTTTAATACATGGATGAAAATATTTCTCTATATTTTCTACTAACTTTATACATTCATCTTAACATTCCTATTTTAGCGACATTAATTCTTGTATATATTGCTAATTAACTGCCCAACATTCTGATTCGTAAAACATTGTTGCCTAAATAATCATATTATGAAAATTTCTTTTTATTCTACTTGGTACTTGGTGAGCAAACAAAACTCTCGACTCTCCTTTTCAAACCACCTAGTTTTTTTTTTGGAACAATATCTTCAATAATATCTTTATCGTGTTGAATAATTGAACTAACAAACCTAAAACTTTTACTTATTATATTTTATTTTCCATCCAACTTAAATATATCTTCAAATTTTCTCTTAATATATCTGAAATTATATCTCATATATTTAGTCTCAATCATACTTAATTTATAATCTTTAGTTTCTAAATTTTTTCTCCATAAATGAAGTTTAAATTTAAATTAAACTCTTATCAACAATATCATCGGTATATAAGATACACCATGGAAATCTATCACCAGTAAGTTGTTCATTACCAGTGTAAAAAGGTATCCTAGTAGGACTTACGGTTGATCCTTGTTGTAATCCTATATTGATACTCTGATAGGACCTAAAGTTAGTTCTTGACTTAAATTTGTCTCAATTCCATCAGTTGAATTCAGTTCTATGTCACTTGGTGTTCCATAACCTTTCTTCAACTCTATGGGTTCCAAAGAATCCAAACTATCTCATGTTTGTTCCAAACTGTCCATGAAACCCAAACATATCAAACTTGGAACTTGATGGGAGTTGAGAGCTTGATTTTCATTGTTCATTTTAATATCCTTCTTTTCTTTAGCTACTTTTCATTCTCATTAGCTACTTTTCTTTTCTGTCTCATTTGTAGGTAGTAAATTTATTTTGTGACAAAAAATTTATGGTGATTTCTATCCTTTGATCCAAAGTCATACAAGAATTTATGTACTTCATTATTTGGTAGGTGTCAATTGGCAGATTTGGCCTTTCATCTCCCAAGGGAAATAAAAGAAAATGTGACACTCACATGATTATGAAAATGATATAACAGTAAGAATTATGATATCATGCTCGTGCATTGTAATACTTGAGTTTTGTTCTTTGACAGCGATATGGTGAAATAAGCAAGCAAAGACTTGATCGAGCCATTCTCACCTTTCTCCAGAACTTCAGAAAATCATATGTTGGTGATCATGCCATGCATTCATCTAAGGTAAAAGATGTGGGTCTAGTCCTGCATCATTATTTCCTTTGCATGTTTGATGCTTTCCTTTTTCCTGCAGCAGTTATACTTGAGGTTATCAGAGCTTCTTGGGCTCCATGATCATTTAGTACTGCTTAATTTCATCGTGGGAAAAATTGCTATGAACCTTAAGCACTACCCACAGGTGACTTTTGAATTTCAGAATTCATGCAACTATTTTCCTTGGAACTTCTACATAACTTATTTTTATTCATTTATGCAGTGTGAGGACGTTATTGAGCATACATTATCCCTTTTTTTGGAGTTAGCATCTGGGTATATTATCTTGCTTAACTTCTATTTTCCTTGCTATTTATTTTAAGTTTGTTTGTCTGCATTCTTATAAACTGATGTTTTTAACAGTTACATGACCGGGAAGCTCCTGCTTAAGTTGGATTCGATAAAGTTCATAATTGTAAATCACACAGTAACTCCTTACTCTTAGTTTGCTCCTGTTTTTGTCCTATATTTGGGCTTGTGTAGAGGTGTTAATACTGATGTTATTACCATGCCTTATATTTCAGAAGGAAAACTTTCGATTTCTCGAAGAATATAGGTGTTTGCACAGTAGAACAACATTTTACTATACTCTTGGTTACTTAATCTTTATGGAAGACAGTCCAGTGAAATTTAAGGCTTCTATGGAGCCACTTTTGCAGGTAAGTGTTTGATGGTTTTGACATAGTACTTTGGTGCTTTCTTCTATTTATCCTTAGAACTTTTTTTTTTCAATATTTCATTTTACCTGAATATAATTTCTGTTATTGCAGGTTATGATTGGTTTGGAGTCGACTTCTGATGCTGCATTTCGTTCCAATGCTGTAAAACATGCATTTATTGGTTTGATGAGGGATCTAAGAGGAATTGCTATGGCAACAAATAGGTACATTTTGTTGCCATGTTCACAAATTTCATGCTCAGAGAATGAGATTGTGTATGTTCTTACAGTTCTTCTTTTCAGTCGTAGGACATATGGGCTCCTTTTTGATTGGTTGTATCCCTCCCATATGCCACTTCTCTTAAAAGCCATCTCACATTGGTCTGATGTGCCAGAGGTATGCATTCATGCTTCCCTAGGTGTTTACTGCTGCCTGTTCAATGAAGAACCTTTTGCGTTTCTCTTTATATATATATATACACACACACACACACACATACATATATATATATATATATATTTGTATTTGATGTTATCTAAGAGATGAGCTTGATTTCCTTTTCCTACCTTTAGAGGGTTGTTCTTCCAAATCACTTTTTGATGTTATCCTGCACGTTTATGCTGTTACTCTGGTTATGCCTAATCTAGCTGGTTGGTTGTGACCCTGCACAAGAGCCCCCTGAATCATCATTACTTTGTAGGTTCTCGAATATTGTAATAGAACATCTATTCTCTTTTATAGACATCCATGAGCATTCCTAAGTCTCCTCTCTATAATTTATTTGTTCCCTAGTCTGGGCCAGGACCAGCACCATTGGTCGGCATGAGATGTCAAACCTTGGTTCATGCAACACCTTGGTCTCCACCTTCCTCCATTTTATTGGATTATGGGCTCAAAAAGAGGGCAAGTCTTAGTGCAACTGTAAGGTTATTCCTTTTGCTACTAAAATGACCAAAATGAAAGTTGTAGGAACAGCTCTTCGCTTGTAAGGGTAATGGGATGGTGAGTCTGCAAGGGCAACAACCTTTCTGTCCTAAGTAGCCACAATAAGATGCATATATTTACCAGATTTTGCATTAGTGGGAATCTCATGTACTAGGCTGTCTATTTTTAATATAGTCAACATGCCTTTGCGTTGCATACATGCTGTAGGATTCATGGCATGATGTCTCAGCTGAAATAGAAATGAAACAGCCGCAGGCTTGAAACCAGATGCCAATTTTGGTTTGTTTAGACCAGAAGTGTATTCTTTTGAGTTTCAACTTTGATTGCTCGAAACTTGATTTTTGGAATCCGTTTTATTGAAAACAGTCCAAATGAAGGACTAACATGCTAATTTCCATGTGCCGGGGAAAACATAACATACTAAAATGGTCATGATGTGCTTCATGTTGGTTTATGCCAGAGGTGCCCACCTATGAATAGGTCTATATTTGGCATGTGCTGACTGACAAAGGGCCATGTTGATTGACATGACTTAGTATTGTGCCGTGTCAATCGAGTCTAGCCACAGATCCACCAGCCTAAGGTGAGTCCTGGCCTGAATTGTTCAAGTTAACCAACCCTGGCAGTCCTGACCACTAATGTCATTTATTTAGGACATAGGTTACTGCATTGCTATCAGGCTGTCTCTTCTTCTATGTTGCTTGTCATCTTGATTTGCTCTGCTGGCAACGTCAGATGCTGCTGCTGATGTTGGAATAGTTGTGGGCTTTGAGCATGGTAATATAGTGTGCTTGGGATTTAGGGCCCATTCCAAAATGAGTAGCAACTATTTTGTGCAGCTTGGATATGATGCATATGACCTCTCTTCTATTTTCTTTTCGTTGATATCCTTATCATTTGGATGTACAGATCTGCAGAATGTGCAATCTTCTTAGTAATATTTTATAATAATAGTGTTTGGTAGCAAGGTAGGTATTAACTATTCTTTTTGGACAAATGTGTCTATATGATGCATTCCTCTCAGTACCCTCACCATAAGATGATGATATTGACAATGTCATTTGATTTATAAGAACAGTTTTTGGTAGTGAGCAAGGTACTAACTATTTTTTTGGACTAATGCTTGTATAGTTATTTATTGTTTTCTGATGCATTACTTACATATTATGGTATCTTAGAATGATTATTTATTCATTTATCATAGTTTGATTAATCATGAAAAGCTTACAAATTGAATTAGTCTTTTGTTGGAGAAAATTAGGTAACATATATATATATATATATATATATATATATATATATATATATATATATATATATATATATATATATATATATATATATATATACACACACACATATTTATAAATCATTTATTTTTTAAATTATTTTTTTGACTATCTATTCCTGGAAAGAAAAGGAAATTACCAAGTACAAGAAACATATTCAGTCCACTTATTGAAACTTAATTTATGAGAATCTGTCCTTGGGACGAAATGCCTTAAAGGCTTGAGATGATCTTTTTAGTAATTTAATTTTTATGTTTAAATTTTTTTGCTTTGAAAGATGTAGGTACATGGAAGGCTTGACACTTTTATCTTTTTTGTTTCTTTTGTTGATCAATATATAAGAGCATCTTGTTTTGTTAAAAGGACAAGTTAGTCTATGTAATTGTATTTCCATGTTCATTTCATGATTACTATGCTGGGACACAGATTTGCTATGTGACGATTGATGCTGTATGTAACATGCTAGATGCCAGCCAAAACTTCTGCTGGTAGCACTTCAATCATTAGATTGATTATTGATACATACCTGAAGAAAAAATTTCAAGTACCAACATAGTAATGCAATATTTTCTTGATGTAAGAAGCAAGGATTAAAATTTTGCTATTGGACGTTTTGTACTGGTCCATTGCTTGACTAGTATGTTGACATATTGTCACGGACAAACTTCTAAACAGGATGTTTGATGTAATGCTTATATATGTCCGTGTTTTTTGGTATGTTCATACTTTGACTAGCATGTAGAGGGACAGCCGAAGGCTTAATAGTTCCATTTTAGTTCGGTCTGTAATGGATCATTTTACCCTTTGTTGTGCAACTGTTCAGAGCTTGTAAAGTCTGTTTGTAATTTACATTTTCTATGAAGTGTTTTCAGAAATATTTGCTTGTGGATCCCGAATGAGACATTTTCTCTATCCCGTTCTCTCTTTTGTGGGTCCTAAGGGACCATGGGAGGCTTCGGGGAGGCTGACCTTTGCGGACGGACACGCAAGGGTGCCGCACGACTTAGGCAAAACCAGCTAAGTCCGTGACAGATGGTATCAGAGCGGGACAAGCTCTCATAGAAACACTTAGCATGCAAACGTGGGGGACCTAGCGGGGCTGCGTTGAGGGCAGTCAACACACGCGTGACCGTTTGGGGGAAAACGGGCATGGAGATGTAGGAAAAAGGAGTCGCTCGGAGGAGCGGGCATCTGACATTGGCATTCAGAGGAATGGCCAACCCTTTGCGCTAGAGGCACTACGAGAACAGGCAAGCTTGGAAGAATGCGGAGCGCACAAAGGTTGGGATGGCTGAGTTTGAGCTTTGGCTCAACGTTGACAACTATACTTGATGGTGCTCAAGAGAGGCGAGGCGCTTAGAGGATGAGACCATGCAAGGTGGAATAAGTTGTTCAGCGACCGAAAGAGTTGTGCAAAGCTCACAGAGGTGAGGGGAATTGCTAACTCAAAGAATTTGGTACTCATGCATGGGCTTGTATGCGGACGATGGAATGTTCGTGGCCATCCCAAGGCGACCGAAACTCGGCGCCTCGGAGCATTGAAACTTTCTCTTCGGCATGTGAAGGATATGTCCGTAGGAGGCTGAAGGGTGCAATGAGTTCAGCATGTTGCTAGGCCTTGAGTGGTGCAGCGGGGGCTGTATTGACATGGAGTCGCAATCTAGCAAGTTGCAGGAGGCAGAACAATGCACAGTTTGTTCAGCAGATCGGAGTAGTCCAAGGGGAGGGTGGTCTCCAAAACGAAGAGAGATATTGCTCTAACGGGACAGTTATCCAGGAGGGATAAGTCTCGGCTCTCTAGATGGAGAATCATGTGGGACAGATCTCATATGTTGAGGAGTACCTCAACAAACAACAACTCCATGTAGCTCAATGGACTGAGCAAGCGGCGAGGAGTCGTTGCATGATCTCGCTTGAGAGAATGCATTGGTGGATGCATTGCGAGATCAAGTGGGGGAACGACCCAAAGCAACTCAAATGAAGACACACTTGGAGTCGATATGGAGATCGGACTCGAGGGAGGGCTGACCTGTGGAATGGTGGGCACGAGGGCCACCATCGACTCAATGCAAAAACGAGGAGCGGAGCAACTTGGGTGTAACTTGGCGAAGTACCCAAGCCGCATGAAGGGAGCCAGCATAGAAGTTGGAACATGGAGCAGAGGCATAGTGCTTTCCTTGGACAGAGGTCAAGGACATGAACTCTTGCAGAGGCAAGAGCAGGATCATGTTGTTCCATGGGTCATTCATTCTGACGGAACGGACTCATCTTGCATGGTGCCAAAGACGAAGGGAGCTTCTGGGCACATGCACTTTATCTCGGAGGAGCATTTGATGGAGGAACTAAGGCGACTCAATTTGCGGAGGCGAAGTTGGGTTCAGAAGGCCTTAGCACGGGGCAAGAGGACGCAGAGGCAGGTACTCTTGAAGAATATGCCATAGTGCTGCCATTCAAGTTGCTATGAAGGAAGCGGTGCGCAGCGAAGATTGTGCTGGTAGGGGTAGAGGCCCAGGATCCAGACAATGGTGCATTCATTGCAGCGAAGTCGGGGGACTTCGGAAGCTACTAGGCGACAGACTGTTCTAGAACGGTGCTTCATCTAGGTATGACCCAAGAGTAGGTGGATGAAGGTCGATTGCCAAAGGAGCGAACAAAATCGAAGGTGGAAGAGACACTACGATGTATTGGTTGAGGCCACACATGAAGGGTTCACAATTCGAGTTCATCCCATAAGGATCAGAATGCAATAGAGATGTCACCAGGAGGCAACATGGTGCAGCGGATCGTGGTGGAACAGTTCGTGGCAATGTGATACACACGACATAGTCCCGTGAGGGATTAGATCATATGGAAGTATGATCGGGAGCTACTGGAAGCTCCACTTTGGTGAACAACACGACGACAAGAAGGGCTATGGATTCAAGGAGTGAAGGCCATGGTACCGCAGAGGCGGGTCTTCCCTGCGTGCATCGAATTTTGCATCGGATGAAAACCTTGGTCATCAGCATATGGGGGCTGTGCTCTACCAAGGGAAAAGTTTGAATGCAAGTACCAATGAGTCCCATGGGAGGGACTTGATCATACAGAGGTATGATCGAAGCAGTTGGAGAGTTGGACTGTTCCAGAGCTCACATTTGCTTAAGGGAGCCCGGCAAGTCAGAGGACAAGGTCGAGTAAGCGAACGTTGCTACCAAGGAAGCTAAGGAGAACAGAATCAGTGCAAACCCTACAACGTGATGGCAGAGGCCATGCATGGGAGTTGCAGTCTGTCTTTCCATCGACCAAATGGAGTTGCTTGAAGAACACCGAGGTGTTGAAGTAGGGGGTCGAAAGGGGCGAGGAAGCGACAACGAGTCCAATGGGACTTAGCTACCCAAAATCAAGCATCAGTTGGAATGGATGTGGACTCAGAGGAGTGCCACAGAGACATATCTACTGATCGTGAAGAAAAGGGATGCAGATGCGAGGCGACGGATAGTAGGGCCATGGGCATGACAACGCCATGGTACCGCAGAGGCGGGACTTCCGTGAAAGTCATTGGTCCCTTGCTCTCATGGAGGGAGAGCGCTTGGTCGTGAAAGGGGCCGAGGAGGTGGAGCATGCAGAGGCAAACTCCAAGTACCGTGACAAGGCTGAAGGGCAGAGGCCAAGGAACTTCGTAAGACCGGTGTCAACGAGTTTCTCATCAAGATAGCCGAAAGTGAAGGACTTCGGGTCATGCAAGAGTGCACGACCAAGGAATGAAGCAGGCAGTATGTGGTGTTGTACCTTCGCTACTCAGGGGAGTAGGCGGCAGGGTTGATGGAGAAGACGGTACAATCCCAGAGGCGACCAAATCTATTAGAGAATTACTCCAAGTTGGGGTCAAAGCTTCCTGCATTCCAGAAGTTCGATGACATTGAGAAGGTGAATCACAGTAACTAACTCAACGCAAGGAGTGCAAACACTTCAAGTGCTTCAGAAGTGTGAGCAAATAGCAGGCGAAGGCCAGTAACCAGCTCGATGCATGGAGTACAACCTCGAGGAGGCGGGCGAAGTCAAGTAACCTTTGCCTTCTCAACTCTTAAGAGAATGGGCGAAAATCGAGTACCCCAATTCTCTTATCTATCCAGCAAAGGAGCTCTGCATATGTTCAAAGATCCTTCGAAGATAATGGAAGATAATAGTTGTCAAATTCTCACCAACGGTGATCAATGTTACTGAGAGTAAATTGTCCGCTTCATTTCCCAACGAAATGCCAATTGAAAGCGGAAGTGATGCGAACCTACTTAGATGTGACAACTAAGTGAAAAAAGAGTCAATGAGCAAATTTTGTGGAGAAAGGACCAAAAACTTCAGAAGTTTGCGAGGCGATGCTCGTTAAAGCTCCAACAAGCATCCACTTAGTTCAAGGAGCATGAGGCATTTGAGAAACTGGCGCAGTAAGGATAGTCTTTTCCTTCATCTGGAGGATCCGCAGGAACCAACAGGGATCAACACAACTCAGCCAACCCCACACTAGAGTCAGAGTCATTGGCGAGCTGAAGCAGCAAGGCGGATCAAAGGTTCGACTACTCAAAAACAGCAGCGGAGAGCAATTGGGAGCCAAGAGACGCATTGCAGCTGGAGCAGAAGATTGAAGACTCAGCAAAGGCGAGGAGTTGCAGTGTCGACAAAGGCTTCGACGAAGACGACGAAGGAATAAGTGGGGGAGAATGTCACGGACAAACTTCTAAACATGATGTTTGATGTAATGCTTATATATGTCCGTGTCTTTTGGTATGTTAATACTTTGACTAGCATGTAGAGGGACAGCCGAAGGCTTAATAGTCCCATTTTAGTTCGGTCTGTAATAGATCATTTTACCCTTTGTTGTGCAACTGTTCAGAGCTTGTAAAGTCTGTTTGTAATTTGCATTGTCTATGAAGTGTTTTCAGAAATGTTTGCTTGTGGATCCCGAATGAGGCATTTTCTCTATCCCGTTCTCTCTTTTGTGGGTCCTAAGGGACCATGGGAGGCTTCGGGGAGGCTGACCTTTGCGGACGGACACGCAAGGGTGCCGCACGACTTAGGCAAAACCAGCTAAGTCCGTGACAATATGGTAATACTGATCAGTGCTAATCAGCACGAAAAGGCAAAGAATTGACTGAAAACCTGAAAGTCTGGAGCTTCTTGATCCTCCCCACTATTTTTCTTCCTCTTCTTATCTTCCTCGTCATTATCTTTTTGTGCCTCTTCTTTTTTTATTTTTTTCTCTATTGCATTTCAGGAGTGCACCACTACTGTTTTCATAGAATGAAGCCATTTAAAACTTAAATCATGAGATAACTCAAACAGGATGTGAGCTATTTAACAAACTGGTTTGAATTAATCTATGTTTTAGTGTTTGAGCGGTTCCAAGTACGTAACAAGAGGCACAAGTTTAATTTTTTGGTTAACAGCACCGCAACTCACTATGAGGTAGCTGGTCATCCAGTTCTCACTTGGATCCTGGTATATCATGAATTGGCAACCCTTGGTAAGGGATATCAAATTTATTTCAACATTTTCATCTTCATCATCCTTGATTTTACTATCAGTTTGTCTGGTAGGAGCACAAATCTAAATAAACAAGTCTTTATGGAAGACGAGCATTATCTGTATGACTCACTATGAACATGTTGTCATTAATTAATTTGCTTCCACTACTTAGGGAAGTTGTACATCTGGTTTAATTGACATTCCCTAAGTAGAGATGATGATTGCAAGGGAACTCAGTTGGACTCGAAACTTGTAAGGGAACTCAGTTCAACCTTTTTGACTACATAGCTTATTTTCCTAGGAAATAACTTATCATCATAGCTTTTAGTTGACATTACCTAAGTAGTGGAAGCTAAATTAGTTAATAGTTGAAATTAGGGAAAGTTGACATTCTTTGGATAGGGATATGATGATTGCAATGTCAGACAAGAGAATCATGGATGCTAGCTTAGCCTATGGAGAGGAAATTGTTTCTACTTCATGGAAATGCTGGGAAATCTTGTCTTGATTGAGTACCTAGTGGGATGAACACATATGTCAAACATGTCTTTAAAACACACATGCCAGTTTAAAATATCAGGATGGAGATCAGATCAGATCAACAACCAAATTGTTGATTATTGTTTCTATAATTGATCCATCATACTAAAGAAAAATGCCAGAAAATATAATTAAATAAACTCTACAGCAGGTGTAATCCTTCTTATCTGTGTTAAATAGTGTCAAAGATAGTCTGACCTGGGTATGGATTGAACCCTAGAGGTTTCCACTCCTTTTTCGGTTGATTACTTTTAACCTTCGATAAAAGTGACAAAATAGTCTAGCTCAGTCCAAAGGCATCCTCTCCTTTGGTGCAGGGTCCTTGATGTGACTTGGTTATAGATCAAGATTGTAATTCCTAATGACCCATGCGTGAAACTGTTTGTTTGATATCTGATAACAGTGTGCCATTGATGGAACAACATGATAACAGTCTTCAGTCTTATTATCATTAACAACCATGTAGTAATAGGCATCTGTGGTAAGAGTGGTTGTGGCCATTACATTGTGGCTGCTATAATGTTTCACTAATTTACATTTTGGTTGGTGAATTTTGCTTTTTCTGGTCATCTCTAAATGTTGTTGCAATCAAGGTATACAGTTTCGAATGATACCGTCCGGTATGGATGGTATGTACCGGTCCGATAGGAAATTGGTACGTGGACTGCTCGCTATCGGACGGTATATATATATATATATATATACTGCTCGCTACTCGGCGACGTCGCCTCGCTTGGGGAGAAGAGAGGCGACGTCGCACATTGTTTTATATATATATATATATATATATATATATATATATATATATATATATATACACCGAACGGTATACCGCTCGGTATACAGTACCGTACCGTACCGACGGAAGGTCAAAACTCTGGTACGGTATGATATTTCAATCTTTGGTTGCAATGTAGTTGATGCCTGCTAGTTATATTAAACAGCATAACTGTTTACTGATTGTTCTTCTTTATTTACATAGAGTGAAAAATTTGTGATTCAACTTATCAGCAAAAACATGTTGGCCTATGGCCATATTCATAGACATAGACTATACTAAATAGGATTATGTACAAGGATATGCCATTATATTCTTTTTGTGATTTTTTGTGTGCTTGATTTTACTGGTGATGTACTTGAATCTTGGATGACTTTTCATTACTTGAGTAGCAAAACTTGTTTCCTTGTGTATCAAGTTATTTATGCTCCTTACTTTTCCTACTGTTATGCAAAATAATAGATTTTCCTTGTTCTGTTCTTTCTCAGAGTCTGAGTGGGATATTCATATTAAATATTTCAGGTCACTACACCTCTGCTAAAATTCATGGCAGAATTTGTTTTGAACAAAGCTCAACGTTTGAGCTTTGATTCATCATCTCCTAATGGGATTCTTTTATTTCGTGAAGTAAGCAAGTTAGTTGTGGCTTATGGATCAAGCATTCTGTCTCGTCCAATTAATACAGACATCTATAATAACAAATACAAAGGAATTTGGATCTCTCTAATCATTCTTTCAAGGGGTGAGTTCATTTTATGACCTTTTCATTCATATAGTTAAATTTCTGTCGGTTGCATGTTACTCTACACTACTCATTTTATTTTATTATTTGCTTGATTACTAATCAGTGATATGTATTATGTAGTGTGTTGGGAAGGCATTAATGTCCAGGATGGACATAACAAAACTTTTGAAGTGTCCATGCCACATACAAATCAACCTAATAATCCACCTTTTGTGGCTATCTAAAAATTTATGTGAAGTATTAAATAAAAGATTTTATTAACTTTGTAACAATACCAGATGAAACTAGAATATGGTCAATGGACACTATTAATTGACTATTTTTTTCTTTTACGTTTTTGATAATATTATCATTAGTAAGAAAATTTTCATAAGTTCAATTAGGGAGGATTATACATAATTGTAATTAGACTGATTAGGGCTTCCATAACTTCCAAAACAAGCAATAGGAAATCATATATAGAACTTGTCAGGCACAAAACCTCAGGACAGTAAATAGTGACCAAGTACTATGTAATATACGTAATTATAGCAGTGGGTGGCTGCCCAAAATTATAATGGTTTAGTCGTGGTTTGTTTGATGCACTGTCAAATACTAAAGACATGGGAGCATGAGTAGTGACAGCGATTCTCCCAAAGTATGATGAGAAATTAACATAAAAAATAGAAAGAAAAATAATACATGAGAGGAAGAGTAGAAGAGAGAAGAGGGAGGTTTGAGAAGAAACAAAGAACTGTCTGTTTGTTCCTGTGGAAATTCCACATAGCTTTGCCTCCCTTTTCTAAGTAGTCACATGTTCAATTGTCTCCACATTTAAGGCGGTTTGTCATTTTGGTACAAACTGTAGTGTTATTACCAACCAGATGCTCATGGGCATGGCATTTTGTCACTCTTCACATGGATGGGTTATATCTTAATATGAATGATTTTTTAATCTTGTGAAACTGATCCTAATCCTTGTTCCTTGTTCCAATCATAATAGGTATACAGCTCAATGTGGCAACACTAGACTGTTCCATGAACATATGCTTACTATTGCTCATTTAAACTGTCCATATTTTACTGAACAGTGTGAACTTCCAAAGGTTCTTTTTAAAAAGCTAAGAGATGACCTTAGGCATTTAGGTGACAATGTTGAGATCTTTTGATTATGCTATTGATGAATATGGTTTACAGCATGGTATGCAGTACCGAATGATACATTCTGGTACGGGTGGTATGTACCGTCCGATAACGTATCGGTATGTGGACCGCTGGTACCGTTACAGTACCACAGTATTATACTGTAATAATACTATAGTGCTACAGTAATAAAAAATATATAAAATTATTCGGTACACCAGGATGTACCGCTCGGTATGCCCTGGTGTACCGCTCAGTACGTTGGTACTGTACCATACCGAGCCAACCTCGAAACACTGGTATGGTACGGTATTGCATATCTTGGTTTACAGCACCACTTTATTTTAAGGAACAAGATGTTATAAGATTATTTCTTTTCAAAGACTGCATATTTGTGCTTATAGATGTCTAGATCTCCGATATTTACATTTTATATCTATCATGCAAATAGTATCTAAGTAATAATGCATTTCTTCGTTACTACAAGAAGGGAAGGAATAGTTATCTATCATGCCATTTTTCTTCTAGAAATTTTTGTTGTTTTATTTATTACTATGAAAATTTCATGCCTATGCCCGATTCCCACTATAGCTTGTTTGTCATGTAGATTTTTCCTAAACCTGTGTACATTTTATGTATTGATGACTTTTCTAATGCTATCAATCACAAATCACAGCACTATCTGGGAATTATGTAAATTTTGGTGTTTTTGAGTTATATGGTGATCGGGCACTCACGGATGCCCTTGATGTGTCTCTGAAGATGATATTGTCAATTCCTCTGGCTGATATATTTGCATATCGAAAGGTAGGACATAAGCCTTTGCATGGAAATATGACTTATTTAACATCATGTTCATATGTTTCTTGTTTTCGAAACCCTGAAATATTTTTTTGTACTTTCTTTTGTTTCCTGAAATTGTCATGACTTAGTCATTTCCAATAAATTCAGGTTACATTAATAGTTGATCTCTGCTGCTATGGCATCTGTATAAGGAGATGCCAAATGATTTATTTTTCTATTCTGCCATTATGGAATCTGCTTGTCAAAAATAGTACTCTATTGTTGGAAAGGTTATGAGATCCCACTGATTTGATAATAAGCATAATAATACATGACTGAAATAAGTCAGATGGAAAGACTATGCCAAATTGTTAATGCATTCAAGAAGGTGTTGTTTTCTTTGTCGTTGGGAACGGACAGCATTTCTTTTATGAGAAATGTATGCACATTCCTCTTGGTAGGGACTTTGGGTTAGTACTTGAGGCCTTGAGGGGGGTGATGTAGTGATTTAGTTTTTCTTCCTTTTTAATTCATTTTCGGGTGGGTTCCTTTTTCTTTCAGTATACATTTTTGTTTCTTTTTTGGGCTCTTTTCCAATTTTGCAAGGAGAGAATAACAGAGGGGGTGTTTCTTTTGTAAGTGTTTCCTTAAAATGGGAGTTCTTGGAGTTCTGGGGATCTAATAGCTTGTACTTATTCACATTATCTTAGAGCCTTCTGAGGAAATGGGCCTTCTGAGGAAACTTACATGCCTTGCATTAGTTATCAATCTGAAGCTTATGTAATTAACACATTATTCCCCATGCCAAAACTACATTATCTACTGATAAGGTCAACAAGTTAGAGATCAACAACAATTCTCTAGAGCTCATAGGACGGATTCTTTACGTTAGTTTCTAGGAATAAAGGGTTGCAATTGCATGTTTTTAGAACTGGTGAATAGTCTTAAGATAAAGCAATATTCATTTTCCTTGTGTCTAAAAGACTGAGTACAGCCTTTCAATATTCTTCCGATTTCTCAAACATCTCTTTCCCAGAGTATGACCAGACCCCCTAAACTTTCTTCCTATTTCCTTCCACAACTATTCTATTGCTTCTCTCCCATTATACAGCCAGAAACTGCTAATCCAGGCAATTCTTGATCAGTCTGCAATGTTGCCAAGGCTATAATCAATATGTAATGTTCCAGTACCTTGCCAGTTTCTACACCTGCAGATTAGTCACAACACACCTATTATCAACTATATTGCAGATGCCTGAATCAACATTGAGACTCTTACCTGTTCAGATTGGTGTTGCTGCTTCCTTTTTCTCATCTGCAGAATTTGACTGTCTTTTCCTTCACCATGTAGCACATGCTGCAGATCCATCCTGAATGACTTATTATCCTTGAATGGCGTATTATTCTAAA